>NW_022681092.1:0-38333 GCF_009764315.1 Trachypithecus francoisi | reverse complement strand
ATTTAGTGTCTGGTTTTTCGTTCCTGCATTAGTTTGCTGAGGATAACAGCTTTGAATTCGTCCACTTCCCTGCAAAGAGCATGATCTCATTCATGTTTATGACTCCATGGTGTATATATATCACATTTTCTTTATCCCATGTATCACTGATAGTCATCTGGGTTGATTCCATGTCTTTACTACTGAGAATAGTGCTGCAGTGAACATACAAATGCATGTATCTATGTAATAGAAAAATTTATATTCCAACATACGGTAATTTTAAATCAGTTTTGGGCTTAAAAGTCACGTAATTTGGGAAAAAAATTAATAATGGAAAAACCCAAATTCTGCCAAAATATGTTGAGAAAATAGAGGGTAAATATATCTTTTCAGACTTTAAATGCATCAGGCTCTTAATCTTACCCATATCTGGGAAGACCTAGAAGGGGAGAGATTGGGTTACATTAACGAGGGTCATTTCAATCTCTTGGCCCTGCAGCAGCCATTTCAAAATATGTAAAAAAATATATTGGAGTTAAATATTTTTATTTCCTTCAGCAGCTTCTCTCTGTGATGCTGTACCAGAATCAGGTTAGAAAGTAAGCCACATTATAAGAGTTAATAAAACCCATCTGATGAGATTTTATAGTTTGAAGCATGTGATTCCTAGACCCTTTAGATAAAATTGGGGCCAAAGGAAGCAAGGTCTTATTCCTCAATATAAATCTCTCAGTGCTTTAAGCAGTGAAAGATTTTTCATTTAACTTTACAGACTTGATACTAATTAAAAGGATAGTTTTTAAAATACAATTTTTTTTCTATAAAAAGGACAGCTGTTGATTCTCTTATGTCTTGAATTCTGGCAAGTGATCTGAAACGAAGCAGTACCTGTCTCCAGATCACTAGTACCAAATTAATTTGTGTGGGAGGGGGGTGGTGCATAACAGGTTTATTGAGAAATATTGAACACACCATGCAATTTACTCATTTAAAAGTCATTGATTTTAGTATTTTCAGACAGGTATGCAGTCATCATTACAATCAATTTTAGAACATTTTCATCACCCTAAAAATAAACCCCACGTCATTTAGCCATCTTCACTAGTTTTCCCTTCCTCCCACAGCCCTAGGGAACCACCCACCTTTGTATAGATTTGCCTATAAGCCTCTGAAATAAAAAGCAAGTGGTCTACTGTGACTGGCTTATTTCACTTAGCCTAATTTTTCATGCTGCATCTGTATTGTAGCAGGTATTGATGTGGGGTTTTTCTCCTTTGTTCAGGTAAATCTGGGTTCTTCTCTCATGACCAGGAAAAATTAAGCACACAGACACACTGAAGGGTGAGGAGGACAGAATTTATTATGTGAAGGAAAGCTCTCAGCAAGAGAGGGGTCCTGCCAACAGGTTTTGACCTCACAGTTGAATACCAGGAGCACATGAGCTGAAGTGGCCAGGCTCCTCCCCTGCATAAGGCGTGAATTCCTGGTGGCTACACCCCATCCCCCCAATGCATGTGGGCCTCCAGTCCGCTGCCGGCATGTATAGGCAAGACAAGTCCAGGTTCTTTTATCTGCACATAACATCTGGTGTAAACACTTAAGGGTTGGTTGGAGATTCTCTGGCGACCCTTCTGTATCTGCCTAGACATTTTGCTGTCTCCTCCTCATATCAGTATCAGTACTTAATTTCTTCTTATTGCTGAGTGATATTCCACTGTATGGATACATCAAACATTTTATTTATCCATTCACCAGGTGATGGACTTTTGAGTTCTTTCCCACCCAAAGGTGATGGACATTTTGGTTCTTTCCACTTTTTGACTGCTATGAATAATGCTGCTGTAAACATTTACATATGAATTTTTGTGCTTGCATATGTTTTTATTTTCCTGGAGCATATACTTATGACTGGAATTTCTGGGTCATATGGTGACTTCATGCTTAACTTTTTGAGGAGCTACCAGTTTGTTTTCCAAAGTGGCCGTGCCACTTTACATTCCCAGCAGCATGGATAAGGTTTTAATTTCTTTACGTTTTTTCTAACACTTTCTCTTTTTTATTGAACAAAGATTTTTATCCTGTGGTGTGAAGTGTTGCCACATGTGGTTTTGATTTACATTTTCCTAAAGACTAATTACATCAAGCATCTATTAATGTGCTCATTATCCATCTTTGTATCTTCTTTGCATATGTATCTATTCAAAGTCTTTGCCCATTTTTTCAGTTGAGTTATCTTGTTATTTGTGAATTGCAAAGGTTCTTTTAAGTCACTTATCAGATACACGCTTTTCAAATACTTTCTTCTACTTAGTGTCTTGCCTTTTCACTTCTTGATACTGTCTTCTCAGTCACAGCAGTTTTCAATTTTGAAGTCCATTGAATCCATTTTTTCTTTGGAGTCATAGCTAAGAAAACACTGCCAAATGCAGTCACAAAGATTTATGCCAGTGTTTTCTTCTGAGGGTTTTATAGTTTTCACTGTTACAGTTAACTGTTTTATTTTGAGTTGCATTTTAAAGAAGATATTTGGTCCAAATTTATTTATTTTTTTGCATATGGATACCCAGTTGTTCCAGCACCATTTGTTGGAAAGGTTATTCTTTCCCCATTTTGTTATTTTGTTAACCTTATATAAAATCAATTGACTGTAAATGTGCAGGTTTATTTTTAGATCATCAACTCTTAGTTTATGTCTATTCTTATTCCAAGGTCAAATTGAATTTACTGAGAAGTTTTATTAATCATGTTGCATATTACCAGTTGTCTTATGTCATAATAAAAATTAAATTTAGTGGAATATCTTTAACTGCACTTTTTGTGACTCAGAGGAGTCTCTGGCCAGCTTATAGCTTACTTACTCTAAGATGTGATGGGAAGCCAGGCCTACAAGACATATTTTATTTCTTTTTTTCTCCATTCAAACCTGTAGTATCTTTTCCATTGCCTCCTGCTGTCATTTTATTTTCATTAAGTTTTGGTCACAGGATCTGTTGACATATTCTAATATTTAGTGCATTATGTTTTGCTAACTCATTATAATTCATAGAATCTTCCATAGATGTTTACCATCCAGGAAGCAGAAGTTTAAGTCTGAGCCGCCAGCTTTCCTCAGTGGAAATCAAGTGAAGTCATCATCTTTCAGCTCACAGATCCTCTTTTCACCTAGTAGCTGGTTCTCTTGTGTAGTACTGTGTGGCTAATCCTTTTTTTGGTGCAGATCTTGCATTCTCAGAAACCACAGTTCCCTGTGTTGACCTCCTTTCACTGAAACAGAGATGCACAGCTCTGCTTTCTAGCTCAGTAGAGGATTCTTGGAATATGAAGTTTAACTCATTCCAAGAAAAAGTCTTAGGAGTGCAGCACTTAAAAATCAGGTAATGTTCAGGCAATTTATCAGAGACACATAGTAGATTAGTATTTTGGCTTTCAAAATTTCAGAGCCAGGTTGTGTGCTATAGAGAAGCCTTGTGGTATAACACAGAGATGGGATGATCTTAACATCTCCATACAAACAAGCATGGAGTAAGGTACAGGAGGAATTGCTTTTGATTTCTTAACACTCAAAACACATTGTTTATTTTACTTCTGCGAGGACAGAAAATCATTCCATAATGTTCTCCTTATTTCCTTATTGAGAAAAGGAAAATAAAAATTAAATACTAGATTGATTAATAGACACTCAAAGCTTACCTTTTAGAATTTTAGTTAATTGAAATTAGGTCAATGTCTGATTTTGATTTTGTAACCAAGTATTTCTAGTTGTTTTTCAAATCATGTGTCTTCTTGCTTCCCAGTCTTATTTCCTAACTTGAGGGGAACCCTTGCCTTGTTATTAGAGTACATAATTGAAGGGGTTTTAGGAAAAGTTTCTCCTCAGCAGCTTATGTCTCTCTCCTGGTTATCTGCTGCTTCTCAGTAAGGTTTGCCATCAATAAATTAACCTCAACATTTATTAGATCCTACTTTAAAGGAGACCCTTTTCTGCTGCAGGTTGTGTTTCCTGTTGTCTCTTTTTGAAACTTATTTTTCTCACAATTACCCAGAGTTTTGTGGCTTAAAAGAAAAACTTTTTTTTTTGTTAATGAACCTGTGGTTTGGAAAAAGTTTGGCCAGGACAGCTTGTCTCTGTTCCTCTCAGCTTCCCTAGGAACAGCTGATCAGTTGGGGAAATGGAATATCTGAAGTCTTTGTTCACCCATGTGTTCGATGGTTGATACTGGCCATTGGCTGGAACCTTCGTTTGGGCAGGCAGCATGAACACTGACACTGGCACTGCCAGGTTCTCTTTGTGGCCTGTGCGTGCTCACAATCTGGGGACTGGGTTCTAAGGGAAAGCAGTCTGGGATAGAGAAGCCACATGGTATCCCTTTTACTGCATTCTATTCATTAGGAGGAAGTCAGTATGGTCATCCTATATTCATTTTTTTTAAATGGGATGAATATAACTTCTCTTTTGTTTTGACACATATATCCATAATTATGGTTTAGTGATATTTTGATACACGTATATAGGGTGTAATGATCAAGCTGACTAGCACATTTACTACATCAACCATTCTTCATTTATTTGAATTGTGAACATTCAAAATCTTCTTTGTTTTAAAAAATATACAATAAATCATAGTTTACCATATTCACTCTACAATGCCGCAGAATACCAGAACTCATTCTTCTTATCTAACTGTAATTCTATATCCGTTAACCAAACTACCTTCCCCTAGTTCTTTGAGCTTTTTTGTTGCTTTTAAGAGACAGGATCTGCTAGTGTAGTCTGGGCTCTGGGCAACTGTAGTCATCCGGGCTGGAGACAGTCGTTTGATCATAGTTCACTGCAGCCTCAAACTCTTGGGCTCATGTGATCTTCACACCTCAGCCTGCTGAGCAGCTAGGATCATGGGCATACACCCATTGCACCTGTCTGAATTTTGACTTTGTAGAGATATCTCCCTATGTTGCCCAGGTGCTCTGGAACTTTTGGCCTCAAGTGATTCTCCTGCCTTGGTCTTTCAAAGTGCTAGGAAATTACAGGCATCAGCTATGTTGCCCAGCCCTCAGTTTTCCTTTAGCTCCCGCACAGGAGTGAGAATGTGCAGCATTTATCTTTCTGTGTCTGCATTTAACATCCTCCAGACTGATCCATGTGGCCATGAATAACAGGATTTAATTCCTTTATATGGTGAATGGTATTCCATTGTGTACGTATACCACAATTTTTTGTCTGTTCATTTGGTGATGGACTTGTAGGTTGATTCCATACATTAGCTGTTGTGAATAGTGCTACAATAAACCTATGAGGACAGGTATCCTTGTGATCTACTGTTTTCTTTTCTATTGCCTGAATAACCAGTAGTGGGGTTACCGGATCCCTCGGCAGTTCCATTATTAATTTTTTGAGGAACCTCATGTTATTTTCTATAGTGGCTGCAGTAATTTTCCTTCCCACCAACAGCATGTAACAGTTTACTCTTCTCTGGAACCTCACCACCACTTTTTTTGTCTTTTCAATGATAGCAATTTATTAAAATTGAAGCAAGATTACATCACATTGTAGATTTGATTTTTATTACCCTGAGAATTAGTGATACTGAACATTTTACAATTTATTTATTGGCTATTTGTATTTCTTTTTTCTAAAAAAGAGGGTATAGTTAGATATTACACCCAATTTTGAACTCAGATTATTTTTTATTGTTGAGTTGTTTGAGTTTCTTGTATGTTTCGGATATTAGTCCCTTATTAGATGAATAGCTTGACAATATTTTCTCCCATTCTACAAATTTTCTCTTCACTCAGTTGTTAGCTGGACAGAAGCTCTTTAGCTTAATGTAGTACCATTGGTTATCATTTGCTTTTTGCCTATGCTTCTGATGTCTTACCCATAAAAATCTTTGTGCAGACTAATGTCGGTAGTTTGATAATTTGAGGCCTTACATTTCAGTCTGCAATCGATTCTGAGTTTATTTTGTTGTATGGTGTTAAATCGGAAGCTAGTATCATTCTTCTCCATATGGATACTTAGTTTTCCCAGTACCATTCATTGAAGAGGCTGTCCTTTCCCCAATGTATGTTCTTGGCACGTTCATCTAAAATCAGTTGGCTGGAAATATGTGGATTTATTTCTGGGTGCTGTATTCTATGGCCTTTACCCCAAGAATCATTACTTCTTAAAATGCAATTCAAATTAACATGAAACATTTGCAGTTTAAGGACAGGCTCATGGCATCAGAATCTTTATTTACAGGATTCGTTATTTTGTGGGTTTTTTTTTTTTTTTGATATAGTCTTTGTCTATCATCCAGGGAGAAGTGCAATGATGTGGTCATAATTCAATGCATTCCTGAACTCTGGATACAAGCCATCCTTTTGCCTCAGTCTCCCAACTAGTTGGGTTTACAGGCATGAGCCACCATGCCCGGTTAATTAAAAAAAAAAAAAAATTATAGAGATGGGGATCTCACTATGTTGCTCTGGCTGATCTCAAATTCCTGGCCTCCGGTGATCTTTTTGCCAGCCTTTTAAAGTGCTAGGATTACAGGCATGAGCCACCATGCCTAGTATAGAGCATTATATTATCTTCAAAGTCTTATTCCTAGAGCCATTTATTGACTTTGGCCTAAATAACTCAATATGGTATCTCTGACACTTTTTTTGACACATGCGGAATGATAATGAAGGAAGGGGGTTACACACATTTTACTAAGAGATAACAGTGCCATTTAAGAAGGAACAAAAATGAATTATCAGAAAAATAAAAGTAAGATGAAGTGTAAAAGTTCTGTGGCAAAGATGATGATAGTAAATAATATTTTTGTGACTGATGGTAGTTTTAACTTTGTTCTTCAAATTCTGAGCAATTTAAGGGTTCACATTTGCAGAATATACTGCATTACAGATAAATTGTATTGCAAGTAAATGCATTCCAAAATTTGCTATTAATTTTGCATTAGATAATTCTCAGTCTACTTCATTATCAAGCTATACTATTTTATTCATGCAGTTTGATGATCTTACGGCTGAGAAGGAAGCTGTATCTTCAAAATGTGTCAGTTTGGCTAAAAACAATCAAGTTCTTCAACAGGAGTTATTATCTATGAAAAAAGTACAGCAGGAATGTGAAAAACTTGAGGAGGATAAAAAGATGTTGGAAGAAGAAATATTAATCTTAATAAAAAGATGTTGGAAGAGGAAATATTAAATCTTAAGACAAATATGGAAAACAATATGGTAGAACTTAGTAAACTATAAGAATATTAATGGGAGCTAGATGAAGGGCAATGCAGGCAGTAGAAAAATTAGAAGAAATCCATTTACAGGTTAGTTTTTTTAAATCAGGTAAGTTTATCTGGAACATGCTTTCATTACTTCACTGCAAATTATAATTTAGATATGTATATATTGTGTTTTCTCTGCCTCTCTTGTAGCAATTTGCTTTGTAGAGTTCTAGAAAAAAAGGCATCTTTTTAAAAAAATATTTAAATTTCCATTATTATTATAACAAAATCAATCTTTCAGAGTAATGATTCTCACTATGGAGTCATTTGATGATTAAGACCAGTTGGCATAAGAAAAACTTGTGATTTAGATATCATGTGATACTTTTGAATTGGTCTTAAGCTACATTGTTCATTGATCACTTTAAAAAATTATGAATGGATTCTATTTTTATATGGCCAGATTACATTAATACTAACATAATTATGATTTCAAATTTTTATAAATCAGACAATTCTGAGTTCAGTTATTAGTTTTGATATTGCTGATGAACATTTTAAGCTTCAGCCTCTTTTTTCAACGTGTTCAAAATTGCTCTTTGAATCACTGACTCAAAGTGAAAGACAGCAAACATATAATAATTAGGTTATAATAGTTTTAAAAGTGTATTCTTTTCATTTGTTTTAGGGACAAGCAGAGTATGAAAAACAATTAGAGCAGTTAAATAAGGATAATATGACTTCACTAAATAAGAAGAAACTCGAACTTAAAGATGCGGAATGTAAATTCTCCAAAATGAAAACTGCTTATAAAGAGGTTGCAACCGAATTAGAAGAATATAAGGAAGCTTTTGCAGTAGCATTGAAAGGTAACAATTCCATGTCAAAAAAATTAAGAAGTAAGTCAAAACATACACTCACAGGGAATGAATTAAGCTCATTAATTTGTTTTGAAAGCATAATTTTTAGTGAGATGGCTTCAGGATATTAGTAGGAAGTGAACACTAATTTGATAATGTTATTTTGGAAAGTAATGTTAGTAAATAATCTTACCTTTAAAATGTTAGTCAAGGATAGTTTCTGTCTCTCCTCTCATTTTTTTTTGTTTTTGTTTTTTTTTTGCTTTTGTATGGCTTTTTTCCCCTGAAAAGTCTCATGTAGTTAACCTGATCTGTTAGTTTTCTTCACTAAGTATTTTTGAAGTTTTGTAATTAATAAAGTGATCTTGTTATAAGATTACTTGTCAGAATTTCCCTAAATAGAAATATTAATGATTTTAATTTAATTTTTGGTAGATCACAACCTAAACCCAAAGTGTCGAGTGGTACTGCTACTCTGGGCACAATTGTTTTTGATTGTGATCTTTAGTATTATCACTAGAGGGTGCCTCAAGAAAGACTATTTGTGTAACATTTTCAAGATGTTACAGAAAGGCATCCTTGTGAAATAGTGAATAATTATCACAGGAATTTAAAGAAGTGTAATTCACAAAGTGGTTAAAAAATAACACCTTGTTCCACCTGAAGGAGTGTGTGGAAGGCAGAGAGAATAAGCCCCACCTCCAGTGCCTTGGTCACAGTGCTGGGGGCTAATTGCCTTCAGAGATGCTTCAGTTCTTTTTGATCACCAGCCAATCTAGTTCTCCCCTAGGAGTTGTTTCTCTGAATTATTCCTCAGTGCCAAATGTTTAATTGTTCCTAGATAATGGGTGAAATGTACAAGGGTGAAGCCTAAAACTGGTTTACTCAACACAAGTATTCCTAGATTTTTTTTGTTCATTTTAGTTTTCTCAACCTACATTAAGGAGTACAACATGATGTTTTGATACAATTAGTTCTAGTGAAGTGGTTCTTATAATCAAGCAAATCAATATATTCATTTTCCCATGTCGTTACTCTTTAAAAACAAGTATTTCTAATAGAACTTCAGAATCTTACAAGTAGAGCCATTTTAGAAGGCAGCAAGTTTTGCCTTTTGAGCCATACATCACTAACAGCCATTATCTCTTCCCTGTCTACTTGGTTTGAACTGCTTGTTCAGTATAAATCACCTTAGAAACACAGGTGCTCCTTTAGAACGATTTTAAAATTATAATTTCTTTTTTTTTTTTTTGAGACAGAGTCTCGCTCTGTCACCCAAGCTGGAATGCACTGGCCAGATCTCAGCTCACTGCAAGCTCCGCCTCCCAGGTTCACGCCATTCTCCTGCCTCAGCCTCCCGAGTAGCTGGGACTACAGGCGCCCGCCACCTCGCCCGGCTAGTTTTTTGTATTTTTAGTAGAGACGGGGTTTCACCGTGTTAGCCAGGATGGTCTCGATCTCCTGACCTTGTGATCCGCCCGCCTCGACCTCCCAAAGTGCTGGGATTACAGGCTTGAGCCACGGCACCCGGCCTAAAATTATAATTTCTTACAATAGGTATGCTCTCACACATCTTCGATGTGAAAACACTCTCTAGTGGGTACTTTGGTTTACTCTCAGGGCAAGTTTTTAAAAACTGCAAGTCATTAAGAATCATTTAAGGAAAAATGAAATACTAAGCATTTGTCTTTGCTGTCTTTACAGATCAAATAAGAAAATAGCAATTATCAACACTAAGCTCCTTATGGAGAATCAGCAGGTCAAGTATTTTCTCAGCACTTCCTACAAGGTGAGACCCAGAGTGACCTTATGTTGAAAATCTTCCCAGTATAGGACTCAACAGAAAATATATTCCCCAAATGCCCATAAGAATTCCTACTTCAAATCCACAGACTTCAAATAACTGCAAGAACTACTTGACTGAGGTTAGTTATATGACCGTTTCTCTTTTGGGTTTCACTTCTCAAATATAATTATTGTTTTTAATTTGGTGAAATACTGAGTTGTTCTGTTCATTTATGCATGTTAAGTAAAGATCATAATTAGCTGTGTTAACACAGAAAGGAAATGGGAAGTTTACATTTTTTAATTCCCTGGAGCTCTCATTTTCAAGAGATACCCATTTGCTAACTTTATTCACTAAATGTGACCAAACTGACATGTTTAAAATGTCTTTAAACTCTGCATTTCAGTTAGGTTTTAGAAATAGCATGTTATTGCCTGATAAGTGATGATATACTTTGAGATGCTTTGGCTTACTTTCTAACTGATTGTAGTTTAGCTGTGGTTCACACCCCCTCTTTTTTTTTTTTTTTTTTGAGGCAGTGTCTCACTGTCACCCAGGCTGGAGTGTGTGGCGCCATCTTGGCTCACTGCAACCTCCACCTCCCAGGTTCAAGCAATTCTCCCGCCTCAGCCTCCCACGTAGCTGAGACTACAGGCGCCCGCCATTATACAAAGCTAATGTTTGTATTTTTAGTAGAGACAGGGTTTCCCCATCTTGAACAGCCTGTTCTCAAACTCCGGACCTTGTGATCTGCCTGTCTCAGCCTCCCACAGTGCTGGGATTACAGGCATGAGCCACCGTGCCTGGCTCATGTCACTTTTAAAGTTTCTTTGCACTGGCCAGGCACGGTGGCTCATGCCTATAATCCCAGCACTTTGGGAGGCTGAGGCAGGTGTGTCATGAGGTCAGGAGTTCAGATCAGTCTGGCCAAGATGGTGAAACTCCGTCTCTACTAAAAGTACAAAAAAAAAATTAGCTGGGTGTGGTGGTGGGCACCTGTAATCCCAGCTACTAGGGAGGCTGAGGCAGAGAAATGCTTGAACCTGGGAGGTGGAGGTTGCAGTGAGCCGAGATCACACCACTGCACTCCAGCCTGGGTGACAGAGCGAGATTCCATCTTGAAAATAAAAAATTTTTTTAAAAGTTTATTTCAACTCTTCCCACCCATAATCACAACTGAATTATTGGCATCCAAACACTTTACCCCACATACGGATGTTTATTATATAGTAGAATTCAAAATAATTGCATTTTATAAATTACACAAAACAGTAAAACGTTCATTTCCATTTTTATGTTAAAAGCTTTGTGCTTGGCCAGGCGTTTTGGCTCACACTTGTAATCCCAACATTTTGGGAGGCCCAGGCAGGCAGATCACTTGAGGTCAGGAGTTTGAGACCAGCCTGGCCAACATGATGAAGCCTGTCTCTACTAAAAATACAAAAACTAGCAAGGCGTATTGGCAGGCATGTGTAATCTCAGATATTCAGGAAGCTGAGGCAAGAGAATCACTTGAACCCAGGAGACAGAGGTTGCAGTGAGCCAAGATCATACCACTGCACTATAGCCTGGGTGATGGAGACTCCATCTCAAAAAAAAAAAAAAAAAAGGTTTGTGCTTTTCTTACTTAAGAGTATGTTCTCTGACTATAAAAATCCTGGAAGAAAACATAGGAAATACTCTTCTGGACATCATACTTGTCAATTTATGGCTAAGTCCTCAAAAGCAATTGCAAGAATAACAAAAATTGACAAGTGTGATCTAATTAAGCTAAAGCTTCTGCACAGCATGAGAAACTATCATGGTATTAAACAGATAGTCTAAAGAATGGAAGAAAATATTCACAAACTATGGATACAGCAAATGCCTATTATCCAGAATGCATAAGAGACCTAAACAAATCAACAAGCGAAAAATAAATAACACCAGTAAAAACGGGCAAAGAACATGAACAGACACTTCTCAAAATAACACATGTAAGTGGCCGACAGACGTATTAACAAATGCTTACCACTGGTAATCATCAGAAAAATGCCAAACAAAACATCCGGCTGTGTGTGAAATGATATTTCACACTAGAACGACTTTTGTTTAAAAGTACAAAAAAAAAAAAAAAGATGTTAGGGAGGCTGTGGAGAAAAGGGAACACACACCATTTGGGGCAATGTAAATTAGTTTAGCTCCTATGGAGAGCCATTTGGAAAATAAGAACTAAGAATGACCGTTGGATGGAGCAACCCCATTCCTATACTAGGGGTATACCGAAAGGACAATAAATCATTGTAACAAAAATATGCATGCACATGTATGTTCATTGCAGCACTGTGCACAATAGCAAAGACATGGAGTCCATCCAGGTGCCTCCAAGGTAGATTGGAAAATTCCATATATACCATGGAATACTCTGCAGCCATAAAAAGAACAAAATCATGTCCTATGCAGCAATATGGATACAGCTGGAATCCACTATCCTAAGCAAACTAGTGGAGAAACAGAAACCAGATATCTCATGTTTTCACTCATGTGGGAGCTACACATTGGCTGCACATTGTCATAAACATGGGAACAATAGACACTGGGAAATAAGAACAGGGAGGGACAGAGTGGGCCAGGTTTGAAAAACTACTTATTGGGTCCTATGCTCACTACCTATGTGATGGCTTCAATTTTACTCCAAAATTTAGCATCCTTCAATATACCTTTGGAAGAAATCTACACAGGTAGCATCTTAATTTAGACTACAACCTAGAAAAAAAAAAAAAAATTTACTATAAAAAAGTTTGCTATGAGTAGAAAATAGAAATTTCTTTTTAAGGTAGAATTTATTGAAGTAAAACATGAATTAAACTTTATAAAGGGCAGAGTTTTGCTAAGAACTTCAAAGCAATGCATTCATTGCAAAAGATGACTTTATTTAATTTTTTAATTTTTTTTTTTTTTTTGAGACAAGGTCTCACTCTGTCGCCAGGCTGGAGTATAGTGGTGCAATCTTGGCTCACTGCAATCTCCACCTCCTGGCTTCAAGCAATTCTCCTGCTTTAGCCTCTGAAGTACCTGGGACAGGTGCGTGTCACCACACCCAGCTAATTTTTGTATTTTTAGTAAAGCTGGGGTTTCCCCATGTTGGCCAGGATGGTCTCACTCTCCTGATCTCGTGATCTGCCTGGCTTGGTCTCCCCAAGTGCTGGGATTACAGGCATAAGCCACCACACCTGGCCATCATTTAACCTTTGTACTAATAAAACACTACCTTTCTAAAATCATGTATATTCAGTAGACCAATATTAACTGTATTTTTGTCAGATTACTCTAAACAGCATTACACAGATATATCCTCTGTTATCTAAACTTAAAACAAGTAGAAATTTTATTTTATTTATGTGATTATTTTTCTATTTAAGCAAACTTCGAGTTATGTCTAGTCACTAAAAGTACTAAAGGCCACATTTTGTAAGTGACATATTATTTTCATAGTAATGTTTCTTTTTTAACTTAAACATTATTATTATTTTTACTTATTTTAGATGGAGCTGGACTGTGTAGAACAAATAATTAGAGAAACAAAGAGAAGTATGTTTCCAAAATTTATTAATTAAGTTTATTTTAGAAATAAAATGTAAATAGCAAATGGCATTATTTTTCATTGTTGCATTAGTAGATACTATTTCAAGGTTTTGTTGTTGTTGTTAGACACATCTAATGAAAGATGTGAAAATAAAAACTTTCACAGAGAAGACTGTACTTATGCACCATAAATTTGTCATGTTCCATAGCTTAAAAAATTCCCAAGAAATCTGTGCATCTCTTTTTCACTGGCTCTACAATTTCTTCACTCTTGCCATCGTCATGGAACTGTCAGCCTGCACACTGAAACAATTTCAGAAAACAAAGGCATCATCAAGTTCTCAAGATTTTGATAGAGATTGAAGGCCAACAGACCTCAGACTCATTTCAAAATCCTTAGCTGAGCAATAACCCTTCATAAGCAGTCACTTGACAGGTGACATTTTAAATCTCCTGTCATTTACTGTGTCATTGGCTTACGTCTGTGCCCAGGAAAAGTTCCAAAGTTTTCACCATGAAATAGAAATACCCATGTCAATGTGATTCTTGTCAAGTTACTCAGCCTTGTCTCTCGCCACTTACCACACTCTGCCCTTTGCTCTAGCACCAAACTGGAACTCCACAGGGCTCTTCCTCACCTCAGGCTCTTTGCCTTCATCTCTTCCCTCTATCTGGCAAGGTTTTCCTTGTCCTTCAGGTATCACCCTATGTTATCTCCTCCACCAGAAAGCCCATGACATTGACATAAAAGTGGGCTAGATGTTCCTTCTGTGTGTTCCAGTAGTGCCCTGCTGTATACCTGTCATGGTATCTATGACCCTATGTGGACATTGCCTGCCTTCTGTTTTTTTAGGTTATAGCATATGACTGTTGAGAGGTGGACCATACCATCTTCATCTTATAATTCCTGTGCTGGCTCTAGTACCTTAGCACGTGGCTGTTGATTACATGAATGAAGAATGAAAAAGCTCTGATACTTAAACACAATTAGAATTAATGCCATATGTCACTATTCACAATAACAAAGACTTGGAATCAACCCAATGTCCATCTGTGACAGACTGGATTAAGAAAATGTGGCACATATACACCATGGAATACTATGCAGCCATCAAAAAGGATGAGTTTGCATCCTTTGTAGGGACATGGATGCAGCTGGAAACCATCATTCTTAGCAAACTATCACAAGAGAGAAAACCAAACACCGCATGTTCTCACTCATAGGTGGGAACTGAACAATGAGATCACTTGGACTCGGGAAGGGGAACATCACACACTGGGGCCTATCATGGGGAGGGGGGAGGAGGGAGGATTGCACTGGGGAGTATACATGATATAAAAGTCATGCACATGTACCCTAGAACTTAAAGTATAATAAAAAAAAAAAAAAGAATTAATGCCATATGTAAATTATTAATAGTAATTTTGTATTGTAAATGTACATACATATTTCTCATTTTTATTAACTCTGATAAAGTTCTCAACTCTTTAGTTTTCAAACTCACACTTAGTTAACTGAAGTGTTTTAGGTAAAGAACAAAATTCTTTTCTTTTTCTTTCCAGCTGTTGCTGTGTTGGACACTTGCTCCCGTCTACTTTCTTCTCCAGAATCCACTGGTAAGCCACATCTAATGAAGAGAATATTTAACCATAAAGTCTTAAGGAAAAATTGTATGATTTAAAAGATTATAAAACTTTATTACTGGGCTATTTACAAACATTTTAATTGTTTCTCATAAAATATTTAACATTACAATATTTACTGAAGTGTAGGATATTTTTGTATCATATGTATAATGATAATTTATAGGATATTTTAAATGATTTTTTTTAGCCTCCTTAAGTTTTAAGTGGATCTTGCAAATGAAAACCATTTTTATTGAGTTTGACCTACTCAAATTGCCCAAATGTCAGCTGTTTAAACAGCCAAACAACCAATTCATCATTAATACTTTAGTAAAGGTCATAGAAGGCTTATTTGCATTTTACTGTTTTTATTACTTAGGACAGTTAAGGAGTACCTGCCAGGTTTGTCCATGCTAATGTTACAATTTTCTTTTTGTAGTTCAACCGTATTTTGTATGGAGATACTTTGAGGCTCTGTAAATATCTGGTTACTCTTCCGAACCCACTAGATTTAGCCTTTCATGGATGACTTGTGTTTGAACAATTATTACTACGATGGTTGCCAGATGATTATTTTCTTGTTCTCTTCTTTGTTCTACATGGAGAAATGAAACCAATAAATAAGAGAGGAGGGAAAGCTCATGATTCTGGTGCTCCAGTTCCCCAAGATTAGATTTCAAGCTGACTTTATGTCTTTTTGATTTGTCCCTGTTACTCCATCAGCACTTTTTTACTTTCTGGCACAAGATGTTCTAAGCTAATCTTGTATATTTTCTGCCCTAGCCCTGGAATGAGTGATTTTTCTTAGAAGCAGAGGTGGAGCCACTGAGGAAGCACAGGCGAGCCCTCCCCAGCACGTGCTTACTGGTCCCCAACAGAAGAACCGCTGCTGCATCCACTGAGGTACCAAGAAACAAGCAAAGGGCCTTGTGACTGTCTGGGGACAGTCCTCATGTGGTCCCTGACTCAGCCTCAAAGGTTGTGGATTAGTCTTCGTGTAGCCTGTGTGCTGTGTCTTTAGATTGGGGCTCTGTGGGAAGGGCCCTGGGAGACCCAGCAGCACAGGGTGTCTTGTCTGCCAAATGTCCCTCCCCTCTTCACACTCTGACACTCAGGAATAGGGTAGATGGCATCTTCAGGCAGTGCCAGGCTGCCTCACTGTCTCTTTTGAGATGGGCCCAGAGGGCCTTTGGGGTGAGTGTGGAGCTAGGCACATGGAGCCTGAGGCTGACTGTCTCTCTCTGTGTCTTGGAGGAAAGGCAGTGTCCCCAAAAAGACCCCAGGGCCTGAGCTTTGGGCACACATGCAGGGAGGCAGGGTCTGTGAGCTGAGGGGGACATTGTAATGAGACTTTGAGCACTGCTGGTCAGGGGCCTTGTCAGTGGACCATGGTCAGAGATGACCTGGTCATCAGGACCTAGTCAGCTGGGACCTGATCAGCAGGGGCCTGGTTAGTGGTGGCCTCCTCAGTAAAGGCCTCATCAGTGGGGACCTGGCAACCTAGTCATTGGAGGCCTGGTCAGTGGGGGACCTGGTCAGTGGTGGCCTTATTAGTGTGGCCTGATTGGTTGGAACATAAACGATGAACATCTGGTTGGTGGGGCCTATACACTATACTAGGGGCCTGGTTGGTGTGGGGCCTTAGTGGCTTGGAGTCTGGTCAGTAAGGGCCTGGTCAGAAGGGACTTGGTCAGCTGGGGACTGATGCATGGAGAATTGTTCAGTGGGGGTCGGGTGAGCAGCAACCTGGTAAATTGTGGTCTTGTCAGTGGGAACCTGGGCAGTGGGGACCGGGTCAGTGGGAAATTGGTCAGTGGGGTCTGGCCCATGAGGCATATTAAGTGCGGGCCTTGTTAGGAAGACATGGCCAGTGGGGACTTGGTCAGTGGGACCTGGTCACTGGAGGAGTGGTGATTAGGGGCCTCATCAGTGGGAACCTGGTCAGGGGTGGCTGGTCAGTAGGAACCTGGCCAGCTGGCCACTATGTGACCTCAGGCAGGGAGTTTGTCTGTGGAGCCTCCTTGTCTCCATCTGCAGGGAAGGTGAGTCAGGGTGTACCCTGAAGGGTGGCTGGAAAGAGAAAATGAGACGATGTGTTGAATCCAGTACTGCTTGGCATACCTACAAGTTTACATACAACCTGTGTTCCACCTAGAGAGGGTGCCAGCCCTCTCTGCTGTACCCGGTGCCTCTCCTCTGTCTGCATCCCCAGGACCACCATGGATGGGGAGGGCAGAGATTGGGGAGCACCTGTAGAGGCTCCAATGCTCTGAGGTGACAGTGATGAGGACCTGGGTGCACCCGCGAGTGGAGAAGCTAGGCCTGTCCAGAGAAGCAAGACAAACACACACATACATGCTCACACACACACAGGTGTGCACAAACACCTTGCATACACACATGTCAGTTCAGGGGATAGAGGACACTGACTCTAGGCCCTGTTGACCCAAGCAGGCTCCCGTTGTGGTGGGTTGTGTCACCCCACAATGTCACTGTTGCTGAGCCCCCATCGCCTCTGTGTTGTGGAGCAGTTAGAGACACACAGCAGTGTCTGTGAGTGGCTCTGCATGAAGGACCGTTTCCTAGGTGAGAGGTGCATCTCAGCACAGCTGACTGATCAGACTCAGGTGAGTGGGACCTGCTGTCTTCTCTTCCTCCTGGCCTGGGGACAGTCACTATCAGGTGGGTGGGTTTGGCCTCTGGGCAGCTACTGAGGGTAATCCCTGAACACTCACCGGTGCCTCTTCTGTGCTGACAGACATTTCATTCATCCTCACAGCAATTCCATTCTGCATCTTTTCTGATCATCCCCATGACCACCCAGGACAAACCCATCAGGAACCTGCCACCAGACCCAGTCCGGCTCCATGATAACCAAGATGCAGGTCCAGAGACAACCGCCCTGCATGGTGCCTGCATCTGACGTCCCTTGGTGGGTAGTGACCAGCACATGGAAGAAGCCAGGACAGCATGCAGCCAGTTGCTGTGCAGCCCCAGATGGCCCCTGGACCTTGGGAAGTCATTCTGAAAGGGGAAGCTGGTCACTTTGAGGTCCCTGGAGGGAAGGGTGAACATGCGTCCTGACAACCCTGGCAGCCAGCAGCATGCCATACATCTTCTCACCCAACCTGTGTGACTGAAGCCCCCTCCTGGGGCATAAGTCCCATACCTAAAGGGTTCCGTCCCAGTCGGACCTCATCCTGAGCCCTGGGAGGGGAGGAGCACCATAGGCCTCCCTGCAGCAGCCAGGATTACCACCCAGGGAATTTGACCTTCTGTGGCCCTGGCCAGACTTAGGATTTGGCCCAAGACAGGATAAGCTCACTCAGAGCAGCTTGTCAGTACCCAGAGCCTGTACATGCCAGGCAAGGCCAAGCTGGCTCAAAGAGCAACCAGCCACCTCTGCAAGAGTGTGCCAGGAGCAGATGGACCAGCCACAAACCTCACCCAGTCAAGGAAACAGGGATAGCCGTGTTCCCACAGCCTGAGTGAACACCACCTGACAGCTGATGGTGTCAAGGCCTGAGGAAAAGCAGTTGGCACTGGGGCCCTACCTCCAGGGTAGAATAATAGATTTATCCTGATTGGCAGCGAGTGAGGTTGGTGGCTGGTCCACCTGCTCCTGGCACACCCTTGTGCAGGTGGCTCGTTGCTCTTTGAGCCAGCTTGGCCTTGCCTGGCATGCACAGGCCTCAGTGCAACAAGTGTGCTGCCAGTGGAGCCACATAGAAGAAATGAGCAGCAGGCTCAGGAGCAGGGTGTGCGCTGCCTTTGGGGCTCCAGTCCATGCCTCAGGGCTTCTACAGCACAGTGGGCTTCTTGGGTGCCAAGAGGCAGACCACAGGCCATCTTGAGGGAGGACTCTGGTAAGAGCTTCCTTGAGTATGTGGATGGTGTCCAGGATGTTGGCCTGGTGTCCCTGAGACAGCACTAACAGGTCCATGACTGGGTCCAGGTCCTGCCTGGGCTGATTGGCAAAGAGCTCCCTGGCAGTGTGGAAGCATCTGTGGTGAGGTGGCATCTGTGTTCAAGTGCAGAAAGGGCCCAGTCTGGTGGGTGAACCACATGGCCAGCTTCTGGGTGGGGGCACAATGCCACATCTTTTGTCACTTCCTGATGTGCCCCACCAGCACTGAAGGGACAGCCTGGAAACAGGGCAAGAGGGAAGGCTGAGATGATGAGTGCCAGATCATGAGTCACCCCAGGGTGACACTCAACCTTTAGGAGTGGGAGGGCAAGACTGACGGCTTCAAGTCATTCACCAAGAAGGTGGACAACAGGGCACTCAGCTCAACTTCACAGCCGGTGAGTTGACAAGCCAGCAGATGATGGTGACAGGCTTTAAGAAAGAGCATCAGAAGGTGGCCAGTTCTTCTTCAGCTTCAGCCAGGCCTTGGAGCTGGACCAGGCCATCCACTTCACCACAGATGCCTTCCACACTGTCAGTGAGCTCTTTGTCAGTCAGCCCAGGTAGGACCTGGACCCCGTCATGGAACTGTTAGTGCTGTCTCAGGTACACCAGGCCAACATCCTGCACATCATCCACGTACACAAGGAAGCTCTTACCAAAGTCATGGAGAGCACGCAACATGTGGCAGAAGGAAAGACAGAGGTGCAGAGGCTGATGACGTCAGAATCACAGGAACAGGATTTCTTTCAGCACTTCAGTGGAAATTCAGCACTTCCATCCAATTTGAATGAATGACATGAAATCACAGATGCAGCATTTCTTGCACAAGAGATACTATTTTTTCAAAAAATCACCCAGGAATTGATAGTATTGAATGACTAGATATTTGATTGTGGACTGTTTCCAGTTCAAGGATACTTTCTACAGCAGAATAACAAGTGTAGCAAAGAGTTAATGCCAGCTATCAGTGGTAGTACAAGGATGGTTTTGTGCTGAACTGAAATCCAGCTAATGCAGAATTGTGTGGGAAACAGTTAATATGGTGATAGAATAGAAACAGTAGCAAACGTGAACTAAATCATACTGTGAATGACTACACTGCCATTGTAACTTTTGGAAAAATGATACCACTTTATTCCTTTTTGAAGTATGAATATTTTAGTGTATATGCTGTAGACCTCAAACCCTATAAAAAGTCTCAAAGAAGTTGGCTGGATAAAGCCTGCTGTGGATGTCTTTATGCTCAAAGATTGATGATGCAATTCCAATATGTGTTCCCAGCAAATCTCATATTTAATTATATGTCCTAATGTGGAAGGTGGATCCTGGAATAAGGTGATTGAATTATGAAGGCAAATTTCTCATGAAGGGCTTGGCACCATCCCCTTGTACCATCCTCACAATCATGAATGACTGCTCCTGAGATCTGATCACTGAAAACTCTATGTCACCTCCCTACTCTGTGTGTTTTCCTCTTGTCATGTGAGACAGCTCACTCTTTGCCTTGCACAAAGATTGAACGATTTCTGAGGCCTCCCAGAAGCAGAAGCCACTGTGCTTCCTGTCCACTCTGCAGAACCGCAAGCCAATTAAATGTCTTTTTGAAAACGAATCATACAGAAAATGCCAAATGAGGATTGGAGCACTGCTATAAAGATACCTGAGAATGTGGAAGCAGCTTTGGAACCAGGTAATGGGAAGAGGTGGAAGAGTTTGGAGGGCTCAAAAGAACACAGATAAATCAGAAAATTTTTGGACTATCTTAGAGACTGGTTAAATGGTTGTGACAAAAATCCTGACAGAAACATGGACAGTGAAGTCCAGGCCGAGGAGGCCTCAGATAGAAATAAGCTCTTTGGAAAATGTCTTCTTTTTGGATATGGAAAGCTTACACAATGCCTGTACCATCATTATACCTTCGAAGTGGTGAATCTGCTTTTTATTTCAGAGGCTCATAGGCAAAAGAGGCTGTAGCCTTGGCTCAGATGAGACTTTGGACTTTGTAACTCTGAGTTAATGCTGAAATGAGTGAAGACTCATGCTGGCAAAGCATGATTGTATTTTGCAATGTGAGAAGGACTTGACATTCGTGGGGTCAGAGACAGAATAATATGGTTTGTGTCTGTACCTATCAAATCCCATGTGGAATTACACTCCACATAGGGAGGCCTAGGTGGAAAAAGATTTAGTTATAAAAGGGTGGGGGTGAATCCTTCATGAATGATAAAGCACCTTGATAGTGTCCTCCTGATAGTGAGTGAGTTGTTGTGAGATCTGGTTGTTTAGAAGGCTGTGGAACCTCTTTCCTCCCTCTGTCTTGCTCCTACTCCTGCCTTAGTAGACATCTCATTGTCCCTTGGCTTTCTGATATAATTAGGAGGCTTCCTGATTCCTCCCAGAAACAGAAGACACTATCCTTCCTTCACAGCTTGCAGAACCATGAGTCAATTAAATCTCTTTTATTTGCAATAATAAAGAAAATTAGAACTGCAGAGAGGAGCTTTGAAATGTCTTCAAGGCCTTTTTCCCTTTGTCTTGGCTATTAGCACAGGGCTTCTTTATATGGAAATTTCTGAAGTCTTCTTGAATTTTTCCCCTTAAATGGGATTTTGTGTTATTGCTACATAGCCAACCTGCTATACAGCTACCTGAAAAAGTAGAAGCAGGCTCAGTAGTGGCTAGCAAAGATTGGGAGGGTTTGGAGGGATTTGAGCATGACAGAAAGATGAGGGAGTGAGAGGGAGGAATTTAATCATGGATAGCAGGGTGGGTAGGGTGGGAAGGAGTAGGCTGGCTGTAGGGTGGTGGGTAGTAGGAAGTGGGAGTAGCCTGCTGCAGAGGCAGAGCCTCATGGAAAACCCCAACTAGGACAGTGCACCTGTGGCTTTGCAGGTTTAAGCTGCCATTGCTGCTCTCATGGACTGGACTAGTGTTGAGTGCCTGCAGCTTTTCCACACTGAGGTTGCAAGCTGTTGGTGGGTCTATGAACCTGGGGTCTGAAGGGTGGTAGTCCCCTGCATGGGGCTCCAAGTCGATATTTTCTTTCTGCACTGCCCTAGTAGAGGTTTCCCAGGAACTCTGACTCTGCAGCAGGCTTCTGCCTAGAAACAGTGGGAGGTGGGGGTGGGAAGCATATCCTTCACCAGTGATTAAGCACTATCTTCTTGATGCTGTCCTCATGATAGTGTGTTCTCACGAGATCTGGTTATATAACGGTGTGGCACCTCTTTCCTCTCTCAGTCTTGCTTCTGCTCTTGCCATGTGAAACATCTCCTTGCCCCTTGGCCTTCTGGTATGGTTGTGAGGCTTCCCGAGTCCTCGCAGAAGCAGAAGGCACTATACTTCCTTTACAGCCTGCAGAACCGTGAGCCAATTAAACCTCTTTTCTTTATGATCATACAGAAAATGAGTACTATGAAGTGGAGCTCTGAAATGCCTTCAAGGCCCTTTCCCTTTTGTCTTGGCAACCAGCACTCAGCTTCTTTTCATGCAAATATCTGAAGCCTTTGTGAATTTTCCCCCTGAAAATGGACTTTTCTTCTTTTACCACATTGCCAGGTTGTGCTAAAGATAGCTGACAATGTAGAAGCAAGTTCAGAAGTGGGTAAAAGACAGAGGTCGGGAGAATTGGGAAAGCTTAGAAGACCTGCAAGATGGGGAAAAGTTTGAGCACTGTAGAGAATTGTTAAATGCTTGTGATGAGAAGGCTGACAGAAGGATAGACAGGGAAGGCCAGACTTAAAAGGTCTCAGATGAAAATGAGGAATTTCCTGTGAACAGGAGCCAAGGTTCCATTTGATTGGCCTTAGCAAAGAATGTGGCTGCACAGTGACCCTGCCCTGGAGATCTGTGAAACTATGAAGTTGGGGGTGATGATTTAGGATGTATCTTGTGGAATGAACATCTACACAGCATAGTGCAAGAGGTGTCCTGTCTGCATTGAACATCCTGTGTTCTTAGGCATGACCTAAGAAATGACTTCAAGTTAGAACTTCTATTTAAATGCGAAGTGGAGATCTAAAGTTTGGAAATTCTGCAGCCTGGCCAAGTGGTCAAAAAGAAAAGCTGATTTTCAGGAGGAAAATTCAAGAAGGCTTAGAGTATCTGCATAGAAAGGAGCCCAGTGCAAATAGCCAAGACAATGGGAAAAAGACCTTGAAGGTATTTCAGAAGACCCTGTGGCAGCCCTTGCTGTCACAGGCCCTGGGGCCTGGCAGAGGAGAATGGTTTCCTGGGCAAGCTCCATGGCCCCACTGCTGTGTGCATCCTCAGGACACTGCTGGTTGCATCCCTGCAACTCCAGCTCCAGCCATGGCTCAAAGATGCACAGGTACAGCTTGGGTTACTGCTTCAGAGGTGACTCCATGCCTTAATGATTTCCATATAGTGTTTAAGCCAGCAGGTGTACAGAGCAAGAGTACAGAGGCTCTAGAGGCTTGGGAGCCTCTGTCTAGACTCCAGAAGATGCACAGAAAAGCCTGGATGTCTGGGAAAGAAGCTTTTCCAAGTGGCAGGGTGTCATGTGAAATCTCTACTAGGGGAGCAAAGAAGGGACACATAGGGTTGAAGCCCCCACACAGGGAGGCATCATTCTCCAAACCCCAGATCCATAGACCCAAAACAGCTTGCACCCTCAGTGTGGAAAAGCTACAGGCACTCAGCACCAGCCACGTCCATGAGAGCAGCCATGGGGGCTGGACACTGCAAAGCCACAGGTGCAGATCTGCCCAAGGCCTTGGGAGCCCAGCCTTCACACCCCTGTGCCATGGATGTGGGACAGGGATTCAAAACAGATGATTTTGGAGCTGTAGGGTTGAGTGACTAGCCTGCTCGGTTTTGGATGTTTATGTATCCTATGAGTCCCATCTGTGTTTTGTGCTTCTTTCTAGCATTTTTTTTCTTCTGTTGGCTGGGAATGCTTACCCATTGCCTGTACAATCATTGTACCTTGGAAGTAGTTAACTTGCTTTATAATTCAGTGGCTCATGGGCAGAAGGGACTGTAGACTGTCTCAGATAAGACTTTGGGCTGTGGACATTTGAGTAAATGCTGGAATGAGTTAAGATTTGGGGGACTGTAGGGAAGGCATCATTGTATTTTGCAATGTGAGAAAGACATGAGATTTGGGGGACGAGGGACAGAATAATATGATTTGGCTCTGTGTCCCTACCAAAACTCATGTGGAATTGTACTGGGAAATGTTAAAGTTGGGGGCTGGTGGAAGGTGATTTAATCATGGTGGAGAGTGGAGGTTGGAAGGTGGGGGGGTGGGGAGAATTGGGAGGGATTATGATGGGATTGGGGGTGGAAGGCAGGGGTGGGGGTGGATCCTTCACAAATGGTTAAACACCATCTCCTTAATGCTGTCCTTCTGATAATGAGTTCTCTTCATGATTTTGGAGCTGTGAGATTGAATGAATCCTGGCCTGCTAGGTTTTGGATGTCTATTGTGCCTGTTGTTACATTTGTGTTATTTTTCTTGGAAATTTCTTCCCTTTGGATTGAAGAAACTTACCCAATACCGGTACCATCATTGTACCTTGAAAGAAACAAATGTCCTTTTAACTTCAGGGACTCAAAGGCAGAAGAGACTATAGCCTTCTCTGAGATGAGACATTGAACTTTTTACATTTGAGTTAATGCAGGAATGAGTTAAGGCTTTTGGAAACTTTTGAAAAGGCATAATTGTATTTTTATTCTATGACAAGGACATGAGATTCGGGGGGGACAAGGTCAGCATAATATGTTTTGGCTGTGTTCCCCTAGAAATAGTCATGTGGAATTGTAATCCAAAATGTTGGAGGTGGGGCCTGGTGGGAGATTATTTAATCATGGACAGCAGGGGTGAGGATGGAAGGAAGAAGGGGGTGGGTAGTTAAGAGTAGGCTGACTATAGGGTGGTGTGAGAGAAGCGGGTAGTAGGAAGGGGGAGTAGCCTGCTGCAGAGGCAGAGGCTCCTGGAAAACCTCGAGAAGGGCAGCGTACCTGTGGCTTTGCAGGCTTTAGCCCCCATGGCTGCTCTCATGGGCTGGGCTGGTGTTGAGTGCCTGCAGCTTTTCCATACTGAGGCTGGGAGCTGTTGGTGGGTCTATGACTCTGGGGTCTGAGGATGGTGGTATCCTAGGTGGGGACTCCAAGCCCATATTTTCCTTCTGTGCTGCCCTAGTAGAGGTTTTCCAAGAGGCTCTGCCTCTGCATCAGGCTTCTGTCCGGAAACAGGAGGGGGTGGAGGTGGGTAGGGGTGGCGGATCCCTCACCAGTGGCAAATCTTCTTGATGCTGACCTCATGATAGTGAGTTCTTGTGAGATCTGGTCGTGTAACAGGATGTGGCACATCCTCTCTTAGTCTTGCTCTTACTCCTGCCATATTCATTGCTGTTTTCCTTCTGGTATGATTGGGAGGCTTCCTGAGTCCTCCCAGAAGCAGAAGCCACTATGCCTTCTTTACAGCCTGCAGAACCATGAGCCAATTGAACGCCTTTTTGTTATGATCATACACAACGTAAGTACTGCAAAGTGGAGCAATGAAATATCTTCAATGACTTTTCCCCATCATCTTGGCTGTTAGCACTGGGCTTCTTTTTAATGCAAATATCTGAAGCCTCCTGGAAGTTTCCCCCTGAATTTGGACTTCTTTTTCTTCTACACTGCCAGGCTGCAACAAAGATAGCTGAAAATGTAAAGCGGGTTCAGAAGTGGGTAACAGCCAGAGATTGGAGAGTTTGGAGAGCTTGAAAGAAGGCAGGAATATGAGGGAAAGTTTGGGCCATGGTAGAGACTTGTGAAATAGTTGTGATTAAAAGGCTGACAGAAGGATGGACAGTGAAGGCCAGGCTTATGAGGTCTCTGATGAAAATGAGGAACTTAGTCCAGTTCGTCATTGATGGACATTTGGGTTGGTTCCAAGTCTTTGCTATTGTGAATAGTGCCGCAATAAACATGTGTGCCACCAACATGGCACATGTATACATATGTAACAAACCTACACATTGTGCACATGTACCCTAGAACATAAAGTATAATAAAAAAAAATGAGGAACTTACTGGGAACAGGAGCCAAGGTTCCTTTTGTTTTCCTGTAGCAAAGAACATGGCTGCAGGGTGACCTTGCACTCGAAATCTGTGAAACTTCAAACGTGAGGGTGATGATTTAGTGTGTTTCTGGTGGAATGAACCTCTAGGCAGCATACCACAAAAGGGGTCCTATCTGCATCAAACAGCCTGTGCTCTTATGTGTGACCAAGGAAAGGACCTCAAGTTGGAACTTATATGTAAATGACAAGCAGAGCTCAAAAGTTTGAAACATGTATAGCCTGGCCAAGTGGTGAAAAAGAAAAGCTGGCTCTCAGGGTAAAATTCACGAAGGCTCCAGAAATCTGCGTAAAATGGAGCCCAGTGCTAATATCCAAGACGATGAGGGAAAAGGCCTTGGAGGTATTTCACAGATGTTTGCAGCAGCCCTTGCTGTCACAGGCCCTGGGACCTAGGAGAGAAGAATGGTTTCCTGGGCCAGCCCCATAGCCTGGCTGCTGTGTGCAGCCTCAGGACACTGCTGCATGCATCCCTGCAGCCCCAGCTCTTGCTCCAACCTTGGCTGAAAAATGCACAGGTACAGATTGGTTCACTACTTCAGAGGGTGCAAGCAATAAGCCTTCACAACTTCTACATAGTGTTAAGCCAGCGGGTTCACAGAGCACTAGTCCAGAGGCTTGGGAGCCTCTGTATAGATTTCAGAAAATGTATGAAAATGCCTGGGTGTCCAGACAGAAGGCTGCCAAAAGGGCAGAGCCTCATGGGCAACCTCTACTAGAGCAGTGCAGAGGAAGAATATGGGGTTGGAGCCTCCACACTGGAGGTCACCATCATGCAGATCCCAGATTCGTAGACCCAGCAAGAGTTTTGTACCCTCTGTGGGTAAAAAATACAGGCACTCAACACCAGCACAGCCTATGAGGGCAGTTTGAGGGGCTGAACACTGCAAAGCCACAGGTGCAGAGCTGCCCCAGGCCTTGGGAGCCAAGCCCTCACACCAGGAACAGGGACTAAAAAAGGATGACTTTGGAGCTGTGTGTTTGAGTAACTGGCCTGCTGGGTTTCGGACTTTCACGGGACCTGTAAGTCCCGTTTGTGTTTTGTTCTCTCTGACAAAAGTCTTTCTTTTGGTGGGAATTCTTATTCAATGCCTAGACAATCATTGTACCTTGGAAGTAGTTAACTTGCTTTTATTTCAGAGACTCAGAGGCAGAAGGGACTTCAGCTTTCTCTCAGATGAGACTTTGGGCTTCAGACATTTGAGTAAATGTTGGAATGAGTTAAGATCTTGGGGGTCTTAGCCAAGACGATGGGGAAAAGTCATTGAAGGCATTTCGTAGCTTCACTTCACAGTACTCATTTTCTGTATGATCCTAACAAAAAGGGGTTTAACTGGTTGACGGTTCTGCAGGCTGTAGAAAAGGATAGTGGCTTGGGGGAATGGTAGGTAAGACATCATTGTATTTTGCAAAGTGAGAAGAACATGAGATTTTGGGAGGCAGGGACAGAATAATAAGATTTGGCTGTGTGTCCCTACAGAATCTCATGTGGAATTGTAATCAGAAAGATGAAAACTGGGGCCAGGTGGAAGGTAATTTAATCATGGAAGGCAGTGGGTGTTGGAAGGTGGGGATTGGGGAGAATGGGGAATTATGGTGGGGATGAGGGGTAAAAAGTGGGCCTTGGGGGAGGATCCCTCACAAATGGTTAAACACCATCTCCTTAATGTTCCCTCATGATGGTGAGTTCTCGTGAGGGTTTTGGAGCTGTGAGATTGGATACCGGCCTCCTGGGTTTTGGACTTGCACTGGGCCTGTGATCCCATCTGTGTTATTTTCCTGGCAAACCTCTACCCTTTGGATGGAGAAAACTTACCCAATGCCTGTACTGTCATTGTAGCTTGAAAGAAAAGAACTCCCTTTTAAATTCAGCGACTCATAGGCAAAAGGGACTGTAGCCTTTTCTCAGGTGAGATAGTGAACTTTTTACACTTGAGTTAATGCTGAAATGACTTAAGACTTGGTAACTTTTGAGAAGGCATAATTGTATTTTACTCTGTGAGAAGGATACGATATTCGGGGTTCAGGGTCAGAATAACATGGTTGAGCTGTGTGTCCCTACCTAAACTCGTGCGTGATTGTGATCCTGAATGTTGCAGGTGGGGCCTGGTGGGAGGTGATTTATTCATGGATGGGAGAGGGGTGGGGTTGGAAGTCAAAAGGGGTGGGTTAGGTGGGGAGGAGTTGGCTGGCCGTAGGGTGGTGGGTGGTAGGAAGGGAGTAGCCTGCTGCAGGGGCAGAGGCTCATGGAAAACCTCTACCAGGGCAGTGTACCTGTGGCTTTGCAGGCTTTAGCCCCCATGGCTGCTCTCATGGGCTGGGCTGGTGTTGAGTGCCTGCAGCTTTTCCATACTGAGGCTGGGAGCTGTTGGTAGGTCTATGACTCTGGGGTCTGGAGGAGGGTGGTATCCTGGGTGGGGGCTCCAAGCCCATATTTTCCTTCTGTGCTGCCCTAGTAGAGGTTTTCCAAGAGGCTCTGCCCATGCCTCAGGCTTCTGCTTGGAAACAGTGGGTGGTGGATATGGGGTGGTGGAAGGATCCTTCACCAATAGTTAAGCACCATGTTCTTGATGCTGATCTCCTGATAGTGAGCTTTCATGAGATCTAGCCATATAACAGGATATGGCACCTCTTTCCTCTCTTGTCTTGCTTCTACTCCTGCCATATGAAATATTTCATTGCCGCTTGGCCTTCTGGTATGATTGGGAAGCTTCCTGAGTCCTCCTGGAAGCAGAAACCACTGTGCTTTTTTTACAGCCTGAAGATCTGTGAGTCAATTAAACCTCTTTTCTTTATGTACATACAGAATATTAATGCTGTGCAGTGAAGCTATGAAATGCCTTCTAGGCCTTTTTCCCAATCTCTTGGCTACCGGCACTGGGCTTTTTTAATGCAAATATTGGAGGTCTTCTTGATGTTTCTCTCTGATAATGGACTTTTCTTCTTTTACCACATCGCCAGGCTGTGACAAAGATAGCTGACAATGTAGAAGCAGGTTCCGAATTGGGTAATGGCCAGAGATTAGAGTTTGGAGAGCTTGGAAGAAGACAGGAAGATAAGGGAAGGTTTGGACCATTGCAGAGAATTGTTAAACAGTTGTGATTCAAAGCCTGACAGAAGGATGGACAGTGAAGGCCAGGCTTAGAAGGTCTCAGATGAAAATGAGCAACTTACTGGGAACAGGGGCCAAGATTTGTTTTTGTTTTTTTGTTTTTTGCCTTAGCAAAGTAATCGGCTTCACAGTGACTCTGCCCGGGAGATCAGTGAAACTTTGAACTTGAGGGTGTTGTATCTGGTGGAATGAACTTCTAAGCAGCAAAGCTCAAGAGTTGTTTTGCCTATGTCGAACACCCTGTGTTCTTATGTGTGATCAAAGAAATGACCATAGTTGGAACTTATATTTAAATGAGAATCAGTGCTTAAACCTTTGGAAAATTTGCAACCTGGACAAGTGGTCATAAAGAAAAGATGATTTTCAGGGGGAAAATCTAGTGAAAGAGATCAAATGAAGAGACTAAGAGGCAGAAATGAAGTCCACAGGCAAACAGCCCGGGCGGCACCCTGAGCCTAGCTAAAGATCGACCCCGGACCTAACCGATTAAGGTTATCTATAGACTCCAGACATTGTAAGGACAAACGTTGTGAAAGTCTCTGTCCTGCTCTAATTACCAGTGTCTGCCACATATCTTAGTCCTGGGCTCAATACAAACACAATCCTCTATTTTGTCCCAACTTCCTGGGCCCGACACAAACACATTAAGAAAAACAACACTTGGGGAAGCTCCAATAAAGTTACAACCATTTGTAAAAGTGCAGGAACCGGTAAGAAGGCTGCTAAAAGCATTACTTCACATTAACATGTAAACCAATTGTAATGCTGTAGCCTAAAGAAATGCCTTGTTCCTCTGTAATCTGACAAGTCCTGTTTACCTCGAGCTATAAAAAGCAAGCGCAGCATTGTTTGGGGCCCTCTTGTATGTTATAGAACGGAGGGACCAAGTTCGAACTTGCATTAAAGATCCTTGCCGCTTGGCTTTGACTCTGGACTCTGGTGGTCTTCTTCGGGGAATAAATGGTCAGGGCAAAACACTAGAAGGTTTTGCGTATTTGCATAAAAAGGAGCCTAGTACTAATAATTCAAGACAATGGGGAAAAGGCCTTGAAGGCATTTCACAGACCTTTGTAGCAGCTGTTACTGCCACTGGCCCTGGGGCTTAGGAGAAAAGAATGGTTTCCTGGGCTAGCCCCATGGCCCCACTGCTGTGTGCAGCCTCAGGACACTGCTGCCTTTATCCCTGCAGGTCCAGCCCCAGCCATGGCTGAAAGATGCCCAGGTACAGCTTGTGTCACTGCTTCAGGGGTGCAAGCTCCAAGCCTTGGTGGCTTCCACATAATGTTAAGCCAGCAGGTGCACACAGCACAAGACTAGAGGCTTCGGAGCCTTCGTCTAGACTCCAGAGGATGTATCAGAAAGCCTGGGTGTCCAGCCAGAGGCTTTTCCAAGAAGCAGAGCCTCATGGTAAACCTCTACTCGGGCAGTACAGAAGGAGAGTATAGGGTTGGAGTCCCCATACAGTGAGGCACCATTTTCCAGACCCCAGTTTTATAGACCCACCAACTGCATGCACCCTTAGTGTTGAAAAGCTACAGGTACTCAACACCAGCCCAACCCACGAGTGTAGCTGTAGGGGAAAGATGCTGCAATGGCACAGGTGCAGAGCTGCCCAAGGCCTTGGGATCCCAACTATCACACCACCCTGTGCTCTGGATGTGGATATAGATTTCAAAAAGATGACTTGGAGCTGTAGGATGGAATGAGTGGCTTGAGTGGCTTGCTGGATTTTTGAATTGCATGGGGTCTGTAAGTCCCATGTGTGTTTTTTGCTTCTTTCTGACAGATTTATTTTGGCTTGGAATGCTTTCCTGATACCTGTACAATCGTTGTACATTAGAACTAGTTAACTTGCATTGTATTTCAGAGACTCGAGGGCAGCAGGGATGGCAGCCTTATCTCAGAAGAGACTTTGGGCTTTTGACATTTGAGTAAATGCTGGAATGAGTTAAGACATTGGGGGACTGTAGGGAATGCATTATTGTATTTTGCAGTATGAGAAGGACATGAGACTAGGGGGCCAAGGGGAGAATAATATGATTCGGCTCTGTCTTCCAACCAAAACTCATGTGGAATCGTCATGGGGAATGTTACATGTGGGGCTTGGTAGGTGATTTAACCATGGTGGACAATGGGGGTTGGAAGTGGGGGTGTGGGAGAATTGGGGGGGTTCATGGTGCGGATGGGGGTGAAACATGGGGATGGGCGGCAGATCCTTCACAAATGTTTAAATGGTATCTCCTTAATGCAGTCTGTGTGATAGTGAGTTCTCATGATAAATGAATTCTGTCCTGTTGGGGTTTGGACTCGCATTGGGCCTGTGTCCCAGTTGTGTTATTTTTCTGGGAAAATCTTCCCTTTGGATTGAGAATGCTTACCCAGTGCCTGTACCATCACTGTAACTTGAAAGAAAAAAACTTCCTTTTACATTCAGGGACTCATAGGCAGAAGGGATTGCAGCCTTGTCTTGGGTGAGACTTGAAATTATTACATTTGACTTACTGCTGGAATGAGCTAAAACTTTTGGAAACTTTTTAAAAGGCATGTTTGTATTTTTCTCTAAGAAGGATGTGAGATTTGTGGGTGTCGGGATCAGAATAATATGGTTTGGCTGTGTTTCACTACAGAAAGTCATGGGGAATTATGTTCCTGTATGTTGGAGGTGGGGCCTGGTGGTAGGTGATTGAATCACAAACGGGAGGTTAGTAGGGGTGGAAGGAAAAACAAGTGGGTAGGGTCAGAGGAGTGGGCTGGCAGTAGGGTGGTGAGAGGGTGGTGGGCAGTAGAAAGGGGGAGTAGTCTGCTGCAGTAGCAGAGCCTCATGGAAAACCTCTACTAGGGCAGGGCACCTGTGGCTTTGCAGGCTTTAGCCCCCATGGCTGCTTCCATGGGCTGGGCTTGTGTTGAGTGCCTGTAGCTTTTCTCATATGGAGAGTGCAAACTGTTGGTGGGTCCATGAATTTTGTGTCTGGAAGAAGGTAACCTCCTGTGTGGGGCCTCGAAGCCATATTTTTTCTGCACTGCCCTAGTAGAGGTTTTCCAAGAGGCTCTGCCTCTGCCTGAGGCTTCTGCTTGGAAACAGTGGGGGGGTAGGGCGCAGATCTTTCACCAGTGGTTAAGCAGCATCTTCTTGATGCTGACGTTGTGATAAAAAGTTCTCAGGAAATCTGGTTGTATAACAGGGTGTGGCATCATTTTCCTCTCTGTCTTGTTTCTACTTCTGCCATATAGAACATAGCATTGCTACTTGGTCTTCTGCTATGATTGAGAGGCTTCCTGAGTCCCCCCATAAGCAGAAGACTCCATGATTTATTTAAAGATTACAGAACCATCAGCAAGTTCAACCTTTTTTCTTTCTGATTATACAGAAAATTAGTGCTGTGAAGCAGAGCTATGAAATGCCTTCAAGGTCTTTTCCCTGTTGTCTTGGCAATCAGCACTCATCTTGTTTTCAGGCAAATATCTGAAGCCTGCAGGAATTTTTCTCCTGAAATGGACTTTTCTACTTTTACCGCATTGCCAGCTTGCAATAAACGTAGTTGAAAATGTGGAAGCAGGTTGAAAAGTGTGTAACCACCAGAGATTGGAGAGTTTGGAGGTCTTGGAAGAAGACAGGAAGATGAGGGAAGTTTGGACCAGAGCAGAGACTTGTTAAATAGTTATAATTAAAAGGGTGACAGAAGGATGGACAGTGATGGCCAGGCTTAGAAAGTTTCACATGAAAATGAGGAGCTTACTGGGACCAGGAGCCAAGGTCACTTTTCTTTTTCCTTAGCAGAGAACATCGTTGCATGATGCCCCTAATGTGGAGACCTGTGAAACTTTCAATGTGAGGGTGATGATTTAGAGTGTATCTGGTGGAATGAACTTTTAGGGAGCAAAGCTCAAGAGGTGTCCTGTCTGTGTTGAACAGCCTGTGGTCTTATATGTGACCAAAGAAATGACCTCAAGGTGAAACTTACATTTACATGAGGAGAGCTTAAAAGTTTGGAAAATTTGCAGCCTGGCCAAGTGGTCAGAAAGAAAAGCTGATTATCAGTGGAAAATTCAAGAAGGCTTCAGAAATGTGCATAAAATGGAGTTCAGTGCTACTAGCCAATACAATGTTAAAAAGGCTTTGAAGGCATTTCAGAGACTTTTGCAGCCTGCTGTCACAGGCCCTGAGGCCTCGGAGAAAAGCATGGTTTCCCTCTCCTGTCCCATGGCCCTGCTGCTGTGTCCATCCTCAGGACACTGCTGGCTGCATCCCTGTGGCTTCAGCTCCAGCTCCAGCCATAGCTGAAAGATGCACAGGTACAGCTTGGGTCACTGCTTCAGAGGGTGCAAGCTCAAAGCCTTGGTGGCTTCCACATAGTGTTAAGCCAGCAGGTGCACACAGCACAAAACTAGAGGCTGGGGATTCTTTGTCTAGACTCCAGAGTATGTATGGAAGAATCTGGGTGTCCAGGTCAAAACCTCTCCAAGAGGCAGAGCCTCATGGGAATCATTTACTAGGGCAGCACAGAAGGAACATATAGGGTTGGAATCCCACCCCCAACACCACAGGGAGGCACCATTCTGCAAATGCCAGATTCAAGCTTGCACCTTCCTTGTGGAAAAGCTACAGGCACTCAACACCAGCCCAGCCCATGAGGGCAATTGTGGGGGTTAGACCCTGCAAAGCAACAGGTGCAGAGCTGCCCAAGGCCTCACACCCTTGTGCTTGGGATGTGGTATCTGGATTAAAAAAAAAAAAAAATTAAGACTTGAAGCTGTAGTATGAAATGAATGGCCTACTGGGTTTTTGACTTGCATGGGGTCTGTAAGTCCCATCTGTATTTTTTGCTGCTTTCTGGCAAATTTATTCCTTTTGGCTGGGAATGCTTACCCAATGCCTGTACAATCATTGTACCTTGGAAATAGTTAACGTGCTTTGTATTTCAGAGGCTCAGGGCAGAAGGGATGGCAGCCGTGTCTCAGAAGAGACTTTGGGCTTTGGACATTTGAGTAAATGCTGGAATGAGTTAAGGCATTGGGAAGCTGTGGAGAAGGCATCTTTGTATTTTGCAGTGTGAGAACAACATGAGATATTGGGGGCCAGGGTTAGAATAGTATGATTTGACTCTGCCTCCCTACCAAACTCATGGGGAATTGTAATGGGGAACGTTAAAGGTGTGGCCTGGTGGAAGGTGATTTAATCATGGAAAAGAAGAGTGGGTGTTAGAGATAGGGGTGTGGGGGAGAATAGGAAAGATTATTTTGTGGGTGGGGGTGAAAGATGAGGGTGGAGGGACAGATTCTTCACAAATGGTTAAACATTATCTCCTTAATGCTGTCTGCATGGTAGTGAGTCCTCTTGATGATATTGGAGCTGTGAGATGGAGTGAATACTGTTCTGCTGGGTTTTGGACTTGCCTTGTCCCTGAGAGCCCATTTGTGTTATTTTTCTTGAAAATTTCTTCCCGTTGGATTGAGAAAGCTTACCCAATGGCCGTACCATCATTGTACCTTGAAAGAAAAGAGCTCCGTTTTAAATTCAGGGACTCATAGGCAGAAGGGACTGTAGCATTGTCTCAGATGAGACTGAATTTTTACATTTGGAATGAGTTAAGACTTTTGCAAACTTTTGAAAAGACATGATTGTATTTTGCTCTGTGATAAGGACATGACATTCTGGAGTATCAGGGTCAGAATAATGTGGTTTGCCTGTGTGTCCCTATGAAACTCATGTGGAATTATAATCCCTAATGTTGAAGCGGGTGACTTAATTATGAGTAGGAGGTTGATAGTGGTGGAAGGTAAAAGGGATGGGTAGGATTGGGAGGAGTGGGTTGGCAGTAGGGTGGTGGGAAGGTGGGGGATAGTAAGAAGGGGGAGTAGCCTGCTGCAGAGGCAAAGCCTCATGGAAAATCTCTACTAGGACAGTGCACCTGTGGCTTTGGAGGGTTTAGCCCATCAGCTGTTCTCATGGGCTGGGCTGGTATTGAGTGTCTGTAGCTTTTCCACACTGAGGGAGTGAGCTGTTGGTGGGTCTATGAATCTGCGGTCTGGAGGTTGATGGCCACCTGCGTGGGGGCTCCAAGCCCGTATTTTCTTTCTGCATTTCCGTAATAGAGGTTTTCCAAGAGGCTCTGCATCTACAGGAGGCTTCTGCCTGGAAACTGGGAATTGGGAGTGTGGGGCAGCTCTTTCCTCAATGTTTAAGCACCATCTTCATGATAGTGAGTTCTCAAGAGATCTGGTTGTATAATAGAGCATGCCACCTTTTTTCTCTCTGTGTCTTGCTCCTAGTGGCATATGAGACATTTCATTGCCCCTTGACATTCTGTAATGATTGGGAGGCTTTGTGATTCTTCTCAGATGCAGAAGCTACTTCTCTACAGCCTGCAGAATTGTTAACCAATTAAACCCCTTTTATTTCTGATCATAGAGAAAATTAGTACTGGGAGGTGGATGTATGAAACGTCTTCAGGGCCTTTTCCCTATTGTCTTGGGAGTCAACACTTAGCCTGTTTTCATTCAAGTGTCTGAAGTCTTTTTGTATTTTGCCCCTGAAAATGGACTTGTCTTCCTTTACCACATTGCCAGGCTGTGACTGAAAGAAATGAAAGAAATCAGGCACATTCCTCAGTCCTGGGCCCAGTACAAACAACATATATCTCTCAATTTCCTGGGCCCAGTACAAACACCATATATCTCTCATATCTCTCAACTTCCTGAGCCCAGTACAAACACGTCCCACCATATATCTCAACTTTAGAAAAACACCACCTGGAAAAAAAGCCCTGATAACGACACAGCTGTTTGTAGTTTTACTGAACGCATGGGAACCAATAGATCACTGCTAAATGTATAACTTAATATGTTAACCAATTGTAATGCTGTAACCTAAAGAATTCCCTTGTTCCTCTGTAACCTTACAAGTCCTATTTACATCGGGCTATAAAAAGCGAGCGCACGCATTGTTCGGGGCCCTCTTGTATGTTGTGGAACAGAGGGACCAAGTTCGAACTTGCAGTAAAGATCCTTGCCGCTTGGCTTAGACTCTGGACTCTGGTGGTCTTCTTCGGGGAATAAACGGTCTGGGCATAACATGACAAAGATAGGTGATAATGTAGAAGCAGGTTCAGAAGGGGGCAGCAGACAGAGGTTGGGAGACTCAGGAGGGCTTCGATGACAGGAAGATGAGGGAAAGTTTGGATCTTTGTAAAGAATTGTTCAATACTTGTGATCAGAAGGCTGATAGGAAAATAGACAGTAAAGATCAGACTTAGAAGGTCTCAGATGAAAATGAGGAGCTTACTGGGAGCAGGAGCCAAGGTTACTTTTGTTTTGCTGTAGCAAAGAACGTGGCTGCACGGTGACCCTGCCCTGGAGATCTGTGAAACTTTGAACTTGAGGGTGATGACTTAGTGCATATCTGGTGGAAGGAACTTCTGGGCAGCAAAGCCCAAGAGGTGACCTGTCTGTGTCAGACAGCCTGTGCCCTTATGTGTGACTGAGGAAATGGCCTCTGGATGGGTCTTATATTACATGAATCTCAGCTCTTATATTAAATGAGAAATAGAACTCAAAAGTTTGGAAAATTTGCAGCCTGGCCAAGTGGTCAAAAAGAAAAGCTGATTTTCAGGGGGGAAATTGAGGAAGGCTTCAGAAATTTGCATGAAAAGGAGCCCAGTGCTAATAGCCAAGACAATAGGGAAAATGCCTTGAAGACATTTCAGAGATCTTTGCAGCAGCCCTTGCTGTCACAGGCCCTGGGGCCTAGGAGAGAAGAATGGTTTCCTGGGCCAGTTCCCTGTCATTCCTCTATGCAAGCCTCAGGACCCTGCTGTCTGCATCCCTGCAGCTCCAGCTCCAGCCTCAGCCATGGCTGAAAGATGCAGAGGTACAGCTTGGAACACTGCTTCAGAGGGTGCGAGCTAGAAGCCTTGGTGGCTTCCTCATAGTGTTAAGCCACTGGTGGATGGAGCATGAGACTAGAGGCTTGGGAGCCTCTCTATAGATTTTGAAAGATGGATGGAAATGCCTGGGTGTCCAGGCAAAAGCATCCCCAAAAGGCAGAGCCTTATGTGAAACCTCTACTAAGGCAGTGCAGAAGGAAAATAGGAGGTTGGAGCCCCCTCACTAGAGGTCACCATCATGCAGACCCCAGATTCATAGACCCCCCCCCAACAACTTGTATCATCAGTGGGGATATGTCACAAGCACTCAACACTGGCCCAACCCATGAGGACAGCTGTGGGGCATGAACCCAGCAAAGCCACAGGTGCCAAGCTGCCCAAGGCCTTGGGAAATGAACCCTCACAACCCTGTGCCCTGGATGTGGGGCAAGGTTTCGAAAAGGGTGATTTTGGAGCTGTAGGATTGAATGACTGGCCTTCTGGGTTTGGAAAGTCCTATCTGTGTTTGGTTTTCTTCTGGCAAAATTGTTCCTTTTGGCTGAGAATGCTTAACCCAACGCCTGTACAAGCATTGAAAGAGACCAAATGAAATCTACAGGCAGGCAGGCAGCCCGGGCGGCGCCTTGAGCCTAGTTAATGTTATCTATAGATTTCAGATGTTGTATAGACAAGCAATGTGAAAGTCCCTGTCTTGTTCTTTTTCTGTTCTAATACTAGTGCTTGCCATATATCTCTCAACTTCCTGAGCCCAGTATAAACACATCCCACCATATGTCTCCCCTCCATATATCCCTCAACTTCCTGGGCTCATCCCACCATATGTCTCCCTACCATATATCTTTCAATTCAAAGACTACCATATATCTCAACTTTAGAAGGACACCACCTGGAAAATCCCCGATAAGAACACAGCCGTTTGTGAGAGCGCGGGAACCAATAAAAAAACTGCTAAATGTATAAACTTAAAATGTTAACCAATGTAATGCTCTAACCTAGAGAATTCCCTCGTTCCTCTGCAACTTTACAAGTCCTGTTTACATTAGGCTATAAAAGGCAAGCGCACGCATTGTTCAGGGCCCTCCTGTATGTTGTGGAACGGAGGGACCAAGTTCGAACTTGCATTAAAGATCCTTGCCGCTGGCTTTGACTCTGGACTCTGGTGGTCTTTTTCGGGGAACAAACGGTCTGGGCATAACAGCATTGTACCTTGGAAGTAGTTAACTTGCTTTATATTTCAGAGGCTTATGGGCCTAAGGGACTGTAGCCTTGTGTCAGATGAGATTTTAGCTTTGAATATTTGTATAATGT
>NW_022681091.1:0-38488 GCF_009764315.1 Trachypithecus francoisi | reverse complement strand
CTGACCACAAATTCCTGCATTTTCTCTAAGAATACACCTTTTTGGCAGTGTACTCCTATTTTGAATATATTTGCCGAGTCTTCCAATCTAGAAGAAAACTCCCTGAAGTCAGGGGCTGGCTGTGTTTTACACATAGATTCTAGTACCTTGCTGAGCAGAACGGGGATTTTTTTTCTTGTCTTCCACTTTTTCAGAGAAAGAGCCAGCACTAGGGAGGCCCAGAAGCAGCCTTGTCCAGTCCCAAACCCTTTCCAATTCAGCCAGCTGAAGCTGTTGCTGCTAGAACTGTTGTATCCAGGCCTGGAAGCTGCTCCTGGTATCTCAGGACATTGTTTCTGTCACAGAAGTTAAAACAGGTACAGCTTCCTGGCTAGTGAGGACTCCCATTTGCTGGAAGTACTGAGCTCCCAAGAGAACTATTGCTTGGATTTATCTGAAAAAAATGCATCAGAAGGAAACCTTGGCTTCAGATAGAGTCCAAGGCTGCAATATCTGCCATCTATCCATCCATCCATCTATCCATCCATCCACCCATCCATCTATCCTCCATCCATCCATACATTCATCCATCATCCATCCATTCATCATCCCACTCATCCACCCATCCATTCTCCATCATCCATCCATCCATCATCCACTCATCTATCCATCCATTCTCCATCCTCCATCAATCCATCCTCCATCCATCCATCCATCCTCCACCCACCCACCCATCCATCATCCATCCATCCACCCACCCATCCATCATCCACTCATCTATCCATCCATTCTCCATCCTCCATTGATCCATCCTCCATCCATCCACCCACCCACCCATCTATCATCCACCCATCCATCATCCATCCATCCACCTAGTCATCCATCCATCCGCCACTCATCCATCCTCCATCCATCTATACTCCGTCCTTCATCCATTCATCCATCCTCCATCTTCCATCCATTTGTCCATTCATCATCCACCCATCCAGTAAATACCTGGCCCTGATAAGTGCCAGCCAGTGTGTGGACTCTCTTCCTCCCCCACCTCATGTGCACTGCACATGCTTCTGTGGCTGCTGGAGGGGCTCTGGAGGAGGCTGGGGAGCCTGGCAGGTAGTGGAAGCTGAAAGGGCAGGGATGTCCATAAGCAGACTTTGCCCATGCAGAGGCAGGGTGAAGGATGTCTGTCTGGGCCTCTGCCTCGCACCTGGAGGGCTTCCCTCCCACAAAAAGACTCTCCCTGCTCAACCCGAATCCCCCCAAGAAACCCTTCCTTGAGTACAGGATCTTAAAAACCTTTGGATGATTAGCGAGCAGAGAAAGGGGAGCTTAACACTGGAGAAGTGAGAGTCAGGGGCCATTAACTGGGGGCCGGCCCACCCTCCATGCCTTCCTCTGGGTGACCAGGTGTGCCCCTGCCCTCTGCTAGTACCCAGGCCGAAATGTGGGTGGGGTGGGGGTGGCCCTCCCATGACCCCTATCTGTGGTCACGGCTGCTGGACCTGGGCCAGTATTCCAAGATCCTCAAGGTTCTCTGCCAGGCCCTTGGTGGCAGCAGCAGAGAAGATGCCCAGGATCCCGGCGGACATGGCCAGTGTCAGCCAGGAGCAGAGCCCAGGCAGCCTGGCCCTCGGTTCAGCTGAATGAGATCCCAAGCTGTCAGCTCTTAAGGCTGTCAACTCCACCGTGGGTGGCAGACGGCAGAGTCAGTAGACAGCGTGGGCCACGAGCTCTGCGTGCCTGGCTGTGTGGGGTCCTCCAGGCAGTGGCAAGTGAGACGGACTGGGGAATTTGCAGAAAGCCAGGGGACCAGAACTCAGGTCTGTGCCTCTCAAGACCTGAGAAGCACCTTAGGAAGATGTACGCCCGCTCCCGTCCACGTGGGAAAAATGTGAGCGACACCATCACGGCTGTGGCTCTGGCCTGAGGGTGAAGCAGACACACGAGGCTAGAGGGGACAGCTGCCCCACGGGACGCAGGACTTGATCGGGACCGGGGAGGTGTGCAGGGATGGAGACGGACCCTGCGGAGCGTCTGAAGTTCACCTGAGTTTCTGTTTCTGAGGCTTTCTTGGAGGTGCTTTTTAGAAGCATGGAATCTTTTGATCATTGAGAAGTGTGAGGACAGCAGGTGGAACACCCCTGACGCTCAGCTCTGTGGTCAGTCGGGTTCATAGCCATGGATGCCGCATTGCCCTGTCCCGTTCCCACTTGGAGCCCTCATATGTGGTGTTTATCACCCTCACACCGGGCTTTCACTCTTCCCTTCAATAATTCGCAGGCGGGCCTGGTGGTCTTCCAGCGCGTGTTGAGAAGTGGCCACATTGCTCTGCGTCGCCGTGGCCCATAGTGAGGCCATCAGCACCTGGTGTGAGTAAAACTCTTGTTGTGCCCATTGAGGCCTGAGAGATAGGCGGTCACTCCTACTTCAACTAGCATCTCCCTAGTGACAGGTGACGAGCGTCTCTGCCCAGGTGCCCGGCGTTTGCCTTTCTGCCACTGTAAAATGGCCCTTTACAGCCTGTACCTATTTTTCCATTGGATTGTCTTGTCATTTCTATTTTTCTTGTTGCAGCTTATTTTTATTTTATTTTATTTTTTGAGACAGGATCTCACTGTATCACCCAGGCTGGAGTGCAGCGGTGTGATATTGGCTCACAGCAGCCTCAACCTCCTGGGCTCAAGCGATTGCTGGGACTACAAGCGCACCCCACCACAACAGGCTAATTTTTGTATTTTTTGTACAGTCAGGGTCTCACCATGTTGCCCAGGCTGGTCTTGAACTCCTGGGCTCAAGTGATCCTCCTGTCTCAGCCTCCCAAAGCATTGGGATTACGGTGTAAGTTGTCGCACCTGGCTTACTGTGGTTTATTTTTTAGTGAACAATTTTATTTTATTTTTTATTTTTTTTTGTTTGTTTTTTGAGACAGAGACTCTTTCTGCTGGCCAGGCTGGAGTGCAGTGGCACGATCTGGCTCACTGCAACCTCCACCACCTGGGTCCAAGTGATTCGCATGCCTCAGCCTCCTGAGTAGCTGGGATTAGAAGTGTGCACCACCGTGCCTAACCTAATGAACATGTTATTAAAAGACAACATACATACAGAGAAAATGCAAAAGTAAGTGTGCAATTGGTTGAATTTTCACACAGTGGACACACCCATGTATTCAGCAACCAGGTCCAGAAACAGCAGCCTGGGCTCCAGATGCCCCAGGGACTCCTCCCACTTTCACTCCAAAGGCAGGAGCTATTGTGACTTGAGCCAGCGTGGCTTCCCACTGCCGTCTACAGTTTACCTAAGTAGAATCATGCAGTGGTTATCTTTCAGGTTCGACCTCTTTTGTGCACGCCACGTGTTTGTGAGGTGCACTGCATCAGTGCAGGGAGAAATCATGCTTGTTCCTCTGCAGTATCCCCTCATTTCAATGTCTATTCATTTATCCATTCTAGTATTCATGGACTTTTAACAAGTTTCCAGTTTTAGACTACTTTGCTTAAAAGTCTTACTGACATTCTTATAAATGCCTTTTGATATGCACTTGTGCCATTTCTTGAGTTTAAGCCTGGGGTGGAATTCCTGGGCTGGGGCACATGTCCTGGTCTGGGGGGACTTGCAGACAGGCTCTCAAAGCTTCTGCCCCCACGGACGTCCTCACGCGGTGTGAGGAGCTCCTGTGGCTCTGTGTTCTTGCCAGCACCGGGCTTGCCAGTCCTCTGAATTTAGCCAAGGTGCAGGTCTGTGGCAGTGGCTTAGGGTGCCCATAAGGTGCATGTTCCTGATGGCTGAGACTGGGAATTCTTAAATGTTTATTGGCCATTTGGTGCTCCTTTTCCATAAACAGCCTGTTCGAGACTTTTGCCCGGGCTCATAGGAGGCTGCCTGTGGTTTTCTCATTGGTTGGTGTGGGCCCCACCTGTGTTGCTGACGCAAGCCCTTTGTCAGCGACCTGCTGCGAGTGTCCCGTCCTGGGCTGCAGCTTGCCTTTCACTCTCATACTAGTAACGGGCAAAATGCCTTCATTTTCACCTAGTTCAATTGATTCAGCTTTATCTCATAGTTAGTGTTTTACGTATTCAGTTTAAAATGTTGTCCAAGATCAGAAACTTGTGATCAAGAGCTGCCTAAGGTCATGAATACGTTCCATGATATCCTCTCGAGGTGTTTTTCCTTTCACGTTTAGCTACAATCCACTGGGAATATTTGTTTGCCTGTTGGGAGGTGTATAATATTTCATTTTTTCCTTTACAACTGTCTAAGGGACTCAGTACCATTTATTAAAAATGCCATCCGTTTCCTCAAAGACCTAGAGACAGAAATACCATTTGACACAGCAATCCCGTGACTGGTTATATACCCGAAGGAAGAGAAGTCATCCTATTATAAAGACTCATGACTGAGTATATACCTGAAGGAACAGAGATCATGCTATTATAAAGACCCATGCAGACATATGTTCATTGCAGCACTATTCAAAATAGCAAAGACATGGAATCAACCTAAATGCCCATCTATGATAGACTGGATAAAGAAAATGTGGTACATAAACACCATGGAATACTATACAGCCATAAAAAGGAATGAGATCATGTCCTTTGCAGGGACATGGATGGAGCTGGAGGCCGTTATCCTTAGCAAACTAATGCAGGAACAGAAAACCAAATACTGCATGTTCTCACTTATAAGTGGGAGCTAAATGATGAGAACACATGGGCACGCAGAGGGGAACAACACACACTGGGGCCTATGAGAGGGTGTAGGGTAGGAGGAGGGAGAGGATCAGGAAAAATTGCTAATGGTTACTAGGCTTAATACCTGGGCAATGAAATAATCTGTACAACAAACCCCCATGACACATGTTTACCTGTTTAATAAACATGCACATCCTGCACATGTACTCCCGAACTTCAAATAAAAGTTTGAAAACAATGCCATCCTTTCCCCACCATTTGGAACCTCCACCTGTGCAGAATTGATTTGCCATGTTTGTCAGAACCCATGTCAATGTCCATCTGTTTCTGGACTCAGTCCTGCTCCATGAGTCTGTAAGGATGACAATCGAATCAGGATGGAGCTTGTCAGTAATAAACACAGAGAGAAGGCAGCTTTGATTTCTATGCTGTGTAACAAAGCAGTGGACATCTCATGGCTCAGAACATCGCACATTTATCATCTCACTGTTTCTGTGCAACAGGAGTCGCACTACAGCTTGGCTGTGTTCTTGGCTCAGGATCTCACAAGGCTGTGATTAAGGTGTCAGTCGGATCACGTTCCTTTCTGAAGTTCAGTATCTTCTTTCAAGCTCTTGAGGTTTTTCGGCAGAAGTCAGTTCCTTGCGATAGTAGAACTAAGATCCTCATTTTTGTGCTAGCTGTCAGCCAGGGTCTGTTCTCACTTCTTAGAATCTTCTCTGATACCCTTGCCTCTCCATCTTCAAAGCCAGCAGCAAAGACCGTTCCTGCTGTTTAATCGCTCTCATGCTTCACATCTCTTCTGCCAAAAGAACTCTGCCCCTTTTTGAGTGCTCATCTGATTAGGCGAAGCCCACCCAGGGTAATCTCCCTCATGACAGGTTTGCCACATTAACTGCCTCTGCAAACCCTGTCCTGTTCCTCTCCCCACTGCTGTGTGTTGGGCGTGTTAGGAGTGGATGGCTTGTCTTCTGCTGGTCTCTGGGGAGTCTGTTCCAGACCTGGGAGAGGAGCACTCATTATTGGCTCCTCTGTTATCAGCTCTGAGACAGCACGATAACAACATGGAAATTCATCCTCTCATAGCAATACAATTCCTTGTTGTGAGTTCAGCACATGATTGCCCAGAATAAGCCCCAGAACCCAGCTTGCCTTGCAGCTGGTTGTCACCATGGTGGCAATTTGACTAATTGGAGTGGGAGTGCTATGTATAATTTCTTGACTGTGTTCTTACAGGTGTTCTGACCTTTCTTGTCACTTCTGACTTGTGTATTGACATACGATTGTAGTGTTTAATCATCTTGGAGCAGACAGCTGAGGGTCATACCCTAGAGTGCTGAGAACAAAACTGGAGTCTAACTCCTCAGATGGCCTCCTAAAATGGAACCATCCTACCAGTGTTGGATGTGGCCTCTCCACGTTAGGTGAGGAACAATGAAAATTTATGTGTTTAAACCATTGCATATTTGACATTTACCCCTCTCAAATGCCTTCAAACCGAAGTCTAACTAATACCCATAGCAACTGACTTGAATTAGACTCTCTAATGTTAAACCATCCTTGCATTCCTCTGACAAATCCAATTTGGTCATTATATTTTGTTTTTTTAATTTATATTTGCATGTTTCACATTACTGGATTCAATTTTTGACTATGTTATGTATTATTTTTAAGAAATCAATGTTTATAAGTGAATTTACCTATAATTTCTCCTTCTTACGTTGTCTTTTTCTGATCCTGAATATCAAAGCAATTTTAGCATCATTAAGTGGTTTGATGAGAGCATTTCCTTCTTTACATTCTCCGTTTTTTAGAATCGAGACTTTATAGAATATTTTGGAGACTACTCTTTAAAATTCTCTGATTCTAATGGGGCATTTTATGGGTATATTTTGAATAATCCTTAATGCTCAAATAAAAAAGTGATATTTATATCACAGATACTTATATTTCTCTTTTAGTCAGTTTTTAAAAAATTTACAGAGTTCATTTGAAAGTCATAATTTTTCCCCAATGTTCTGTTTTTTTTTTGTTTTTTTTTTCCCCAGGATACAATCTAGATTCTACCTTGTATTTAGTTTTCATGTCCTCTTGGTCTCCTCCTATCTGTGACAGTTCTTCATTCTTTCCTTGTTCACAGACATTGGCACTTTTGAAGAATACAGGTCAAGTATTTTGAAGAATGTTCATAAACCTGAGTTTGTTTTGTTTTCTAATAAAATCAAGGTTGTGGATTTAGGGGAAAATTCCTTAGTCCATCATATTGGGGGCATGTGATATCACATCATACTGGTGATGTTAAATGTGAGCCCTTGGTTAAGGTGAGGTCTGCCAGGTTTTTCTACTGTAAAGTTACTGTTTTCCATTTGTAATTAATAAATATCTGAGAGGAAATGCTATGAGACTACACAAATATCCTGTTCCTTCTTAAACTTTTACCCAGTAATTTTAGTATTCATCAGTGGACCTTGCCCATAACAATTATTACTGTGGTTTTCTATTAGTGATTTTAAAAATTTGGATTAATTCATTTTACATTTATGAATTGAAATGTTCCCTAAGGAAGAGTTTCCACTTCTCTCATATTTACTTATTATTCATCATTTATTTATGGACCTATGGATATTTTTCTCTTCTGGACTTTAGTCCAATACTGTTATTTTTATTTTATTACTCAAATGTCCCAGCTTTGGCTAGCGAAAGTTGAACATGAAAGAAGAAATTTTTCATTCTTTTTGAAGCTGTTATAAATGGAATTGTTTTCTTAATTTCATTTTCAGATAGTTCATTGCTAAAGTATAGAAATATAATTACTTTTCATATATTGATCTTGTATACCAAAACATTGATGAATTTGTTAGTTCTAATAGGTTTTTTTTTAATCCTTAGGATTTTCTACATGCAAGGTTATGTAATCTGTTAATAGGCATGGTTTTGCTTCTTCTCCAATCTGGATTCCTTTTATTTCTTTTTCTTGCCTAGTTCCACTGGCTAGAACCTCAAGTCCAATGTTGAAATTACGAGGACAGACATACTTGTCTTGCTCCTGATCTTAAGAAGAAAGTTTTCAATGTTTCCTCACTAAGTATATTAGCTGTGGGTTTTTCCTAGACGTCTTTTATCACGTCGAGGGAGTTTCTATTCTTAGTTTGTTGAGTGTTATCATTAAAGGGTGTTGGATTTTGTCAAAATGCTTTTCTGTATCTATTAAGGTGATCATGATACTTTTGTCCTTTATTCTACAATATAGCATATTAGATTAATTTATTTTTATATGTAGAGCAAGTCTGACATTCTTAGAATAATTTCACTTGTCATTGTATATAAACTTTTTATATGTTGTTGAATTTGAATTGCTAGTATTTGTTGAGGATTTTTGCATTGGTATTTATAAGGGATTTTGGTCTGTCATTTTCTTGGATGTCGTTGCTGAGTTTTGGTACAGGATAATACTGACTTCATAGAATGAGTTTTATTTCTGTCTCTGTCTTTGTCTTTGTCTTCGACAGCTTGACTATGAAGTATTTAGTGTGCATCCCCTTCAAGTCTATTCTACTTAGACTTCATGGAGCTTCCTGAGTGTATACATTAATCATTTCACAAAACCTGTGAAGTTTGGGGTCGTTATTTCTTCACATTTCTTTCTTGCACTTTCTCTCCTTTCATTCTGAGACTTCCATCATACATATGTTGCTATATTTGATAGTGTCCCCACAGATCTTGGAGGCACTATTCATTTTTCTTTCTGTTTTTCATACTGGATTATCTCAATTTACTTAGCTTCAAGTTCACCAGTTCTTCTACCAGCTCAAATCTGCTGTTAAGCTCATCTAGTGGGTATTTCATTTCAGTTATTGCACTTTTCATCTCCAGAATTCCTATTTGATTTAAAAAAATAATTTATATTGCTTTATTTATATTCTCTACTTGATGACACATCATTCTCATACTTTGCATTAGTTCTTTAGATATGGTTTTCTTTAGTTCTTTGAACATTTTTATGACAGCTGATTTAAAGTCTTTGTCTAATAAGTCCAACACCTGGGCTTCCTCATGGGACAGTTTTTATTGACTGATTTTGTATCCAATGTATGGGCTACGCTGTCCTGGTTCTTTGTATGCTTCATAATTTTTTGTTGAAAAGTAGATGTTTTAAATAGTTTAATCTAGCAACTCCGGAAATTAGATTCCTCTCCCCACAGATTCTGTTTTTGCTATTTGTTTTGCTGAATTAAGTCTATAAAGTCTGTATTTGTTTCATGTATAGCCACTGAAGTTCATTTTGCTTCGTGGTCAGTTAATGGCTAGGGAGAGATTTCCTCAAATACCTTGGAGCAATAAGTCTCCCTGATTTTGTGGAGGAGGACTTCAGTTCTCCAGTATGCAGGCTGTAGCTTTGCCTTAGCTTTCAGTTCCTACTTGTGCAGAGTCTCAAGATTAGCTAGAGGTGATAGGCTAGGGCCTCCTCAGGTCTTCCCTGGGCATGGGCACAGCATGACACAGGCATGTGGCCCTCTAGAATATCTTGGAATATTTTGGAATTTCCCCCTCCAGTAGCTGTTAGGCTGCCATTTGTCACAGCTATCATGATTGGCAGATTGTTAATTTTCAAGGTCACTACACAGCTTGGGAGAGGGAGATGAAATAGGGCAAGCTGAAATGTCACACAGCTCTCCATTCTTACCAATATTTAGTCTTTTTTCTTAAACAAATGCTCTTCAAATTGTTGGAGGCTGTATTAGTCTGTTCTCGCATTGCTGTGAAAAAAATCGAAGAATTAGTAATTTATAAAGAAATGAGGTTTGATTGGTTCATGTTCTGCAAGCTGTGCAGGAAGTGTGGCAGCACCAGCTTGGCTTCCGGGGAGGCCTCAGGAAACTTACACACATGGCAGAAAGCAAAGGGGAGAGTGAGCACTTCACACAACTGGAGCAGGAGGAGGGGCAGGGAAGTGTCACACACTTAAACAACCAGATCTCTTGAGAACTCCCGCACTATGCAGTAGCCGGTGAGGGAACGATGCTAAACCTTTCACGAGAACTTACCTCCCACGAGGCCCCACCTCCAGCACTGGGGATCACAGTTCAACATGAGATTTGGCGGGGACACAGATCCAAACCGTATCAGAGCCATTCACCATAGCCTCGAGTCTCCGTCCATCCTTACCTCGGGGCCACTTCTCTCCACTCAAGATGAATGTTCAGGTGCATGGCCCAGAGCTCCGCCCACCAAGAGGATGTCCCCTGACCCTGGTGAACTTCCGGGGCATCTAAGAAGTTAATTTTGACCATTCTATTTGCAAGGATTCTCCTTGCTTTTATGGAGGGGTGGAACATGGGGATCCTTATTCCACTATTCTGGAAATGCTTCCCTTCAGGAGAGACTTGCAAAAAGATCAGTCCGGATGAAGACAGACATGCTTGTTTTTTTTTTTTTTTTTTTTTTTTTGAGGCGGAGTCTCGCTCTGTCGCCCGGACTGGAGTGCAGTGGCCGGATCTCAGCTCACTGCAAGCTCCGCCTCCCGGGTTTTTACGCCATTCTCCTGCCTTAGCCTCCCGAGTAGCTGGGACTACAGGCGCCCGCCACCTCGCCCGGCTATTTTTTGTATTTTTTTTTTTTTAGTAGAGACGGGGTTTCACTGTGTTAGCCAGGATGGTCTCGATCTCCTGACCTCGTGATCCGCCCGTCTCGGCCTCCCAAAGTGCTGGGATTACAGGCTTGAGCTACCGCACCCGGCCGCTTGTTTGTTATATTCCTGTGCTGGTGGGTGGGTTTGCTATACCCATTCCTTTCACTCAGGCTATAGCAGCGACCATGGATCTATACAGAAGTTTCCATTCAGATTCTTGCCTCTTGGGGATCTAAGAGCTTCATCCCCTGCCCTGGGAGCCCGTTGCAAGCTCCCTGCTATCAAGAGCGGCATCTGGGAACCACCCCCAGGCAGCCCAAGCATTAGGTCACCACAATTACTATTTTGGGTCATGTTATTCATTTTTGGGCCTCTTGAAATTTCCATTACTCTTTTGCAAGCTCAGCTTTCCATTTAAAGGATGCATATCCTATTTTACCTGGCATTGCTAAGCTATTTAAAAAAAAAAAAAAAAAACAGGAGTGATCTCGGGTTATCTTAATCAAAATTCTCCCTGGAAAAAGTTGCTCTCTGTATATTTTAAAACTCACAGAAACACCCACATACACAAGTGGCCAAGTGCAACACACAGAAGCAGGAATGTCAGCTATGCTGCGGGCGGTGCATGGGGGCGTCTGGCATGAAGACAGGTAAGAGGGTCTGGCCTGGGCCCGGGGGCTTCAGGTCCACCTCATCCACTTGCAGCCCTCACTGGAGCTGTTTAGTGACACTAGAGTGGGGTGTCTGGACTGCCGGCAGCAGGAGTAAGGGAGCCTCCTGTTGTCCAGAGCCTCTGCCTGTCCACACTGGGCCTGCCGTTCCTAGGCAGTGGTCTGGAACCCCTGGGACTATCATTAGGGCCTTGGGTGATACTTGCAGAGGTGGCCCCTCCAACGCTCGGGGAAAGTGGAAGGTCCACAGGCCCAAGGTCCAGGACAGCAGGTGCCAGGAGGAGTGGGAGGAGGAAGGGATGCGCTGGGAGAGGATGGAGGAAGTTGGTGGTCCCGGAAGTGGATCAGTTTATAAGAGAACTTTCTGGGCTGGAAATGAGGGTGGGGCTGAAGGGAGAGTGGCCAAGGGCTCTTGTGTGAGAGGAAGACGTGCGTCTATCCAGCGGGGTTCAAATTCCCCAGGTGGACCAAGGACAGACTGGTGGGAGAGTCCTTCCAAGGGCAGTGGTTTTCTTAGAAAACGTGTCCGGGGCTTTCCCAGCCATCAAGATGCACCCACATCCCCTCCCAGCCTGCGAGCCCCACACCTACAGGGTCCGCTTTCCCTTCTTTCCCTGCTCCCCACTCAGTGATCCCATCGGCTACAGACTTGGCAGCAGCAGGGCTGGGACTGAGCTCCCGGAGTTGGGGTGGCTGGGCCCCTTTATACCGAAATCTAGCTGTTAGAAAGGTTGGTGAGAGCGTGGAGCGTGGAACACCTCTCCCTCCTCGGCATCACTGTAACGTCCGCGGCCGACCCTCCCCGGCGCTTCCCCACGTGCAGGTCCTAAGAGCTTCATGGTACTGTGTCACTTCAACCTTCCAGCCGCCTGGGCTTTCTTCTCATCATTCTCTCTCCTTTATTAAAAAAAAGCAAAAAGAAACTCAGAGAGGCTGAGGGAGCCAGCTGCTTGTGGCCACAGAGCCGCTAAGGTGAAGACCTGGGGTTTGAACCCGGAATTTTTCTCACCCTAGAGTCCATGTTCTTAACCATCATAATTATCCCGACCTCTCTTTTTTGAAGGGGGAGTTCCAGGCATCCAGGGAGCCAGCAGGAAGGACCTGCAGAGGATGGTCCTGAGTCAGGCTCCGTGGACGTGGCAATCTGGGTGTGTGTCCTTTCTCCGGGAAGGGCTCATCAGGAAAAGCCTTTGAGGGTCGTGGTGAAGCAGGGTAGGGGAGGGTCAAGAGCTGATCGCCCGGTCTCAGAACATCTCTGGAACATGAACTGCACTGCAGAGGAAAAAATCGAGCCGTCTGTGCCTGGACAGCCAATCACTGGCCAGGGGCTTCTCCAGGGGGTTCACCACTTTCTGGGCAAGACGGCTCAGGTTGGTAGAAAGCCGTTCTCCCAAGACAGGGGATGCAAGCCATTTGCACCCTTCACTCCAGCAGCCTAGAGGTGGAGTCACTGAGCCTGTGAAGGGGATCTGGAGGGGCCCCAACGGCACCTGTGACAGTCTGCCCCTGGCCAGCCCGCAGTCACCTGCTGCTCACAGATCAGTGAGTTCACCGCAGCCGCACAAGGCACAGGCTCTCCACGGTTCTGCAGCCTCAGTTCCTGGGAAGTTCACCAGCAGGGGGCTGGCGTATGAACTCCGGTCCCGCTGTGTTATCCAGGCCGTAACTTACCCTCACCCACCCCTTGACCTGCCGGGCGCTCTAGGCTGCCTCCGCCTGGTCCAGCAGGCCTGGCTGGTGAAGGATCTGCCAGGCGTCTGAGTCCCAGCTGCCATACCTTAACAAGGCTGTTGTTAGTGGACTTGCTGGGCACTGGGGTAGCAGGAGGTGTCCCGTGGGTCACATGGACTCCAGGCGCATCCCCACCCTGTCCTGGGAACAGCAGCCCTGGCCCCATCTCCACCCCTCAGGATCGGGGCCAGCGACCCCTGCCAGGACTCTTTTCTGTGCCTGACACAAATGAGGCAACAGTGACCAGATGGCAATGCCTTCTCAACCCAGGGGGACTCGTTCTGCAACCCCGGTGGAAATGTACCCTTCGGGCAGCCACAGAGCCACAGGGTGAGGGCGGCAAACCCATGTTCCCACAGTGAGCTGCGTGGAACAATGGCGGCGGGACCCCATGTGTCCATTCCTTGGCTCCCAGATCCACGCGTTCTGCCTGTCACGGACATGGCACCATGTCATCGTCACTGGTTCAAGAAATATCCTGCAAACTAAAGGACAGCATCCACATTCTCAGGCGTCCACATTCTTGGACGTCATCTCTCAGCCAAGCCTAGGCTGCTTTTGGGAGGACACTCCGTCCCTGTTGGCTGGGCCAGTTCTGGAGGGAGGTCCATGGTGGGGCCAGGAGATCCATGGTTGTGTACCCCAGTCCCTTCCTCTGACATTGTGGGGTCCTGTGGTCAGCGGCCATGTGGCTGGGGACCCTCTGTTAGTGAATCTGGGCTCTTGGCTGTGGTGCATGAGGAAAAGCAAGCCCTCACCTGGCACAGGCACCAATCGCAGTCCCGACAGGCCCCTGTCCTCTCCAGCACAGAGTGGTTCTTTGTAACCAGCTTGCCACCGAAGGCCTGGCTGGTGTCTTTGAGGGACGATGTCAGGACATGAGCTGTGGTCAGTTTCTGATATAGCAGTGACAGTGATCAAAATAACCTTGATGAGAAGCCTGTGCCACTGAGGGGACGCATAGCTTCAGACCCTGTCACCTCGCCTACTGCCACCACACATTCGCCACCCCAACCCTGCGGTGGCCCCGGACAGAGGCTGCCTGACACCTGGCAGAGCTGCCCTGCCCACGCGCTCATCCTGGGCCTCTTCCATACAATGCCCCCTGGAGCGTGGGGATGTGGGACACAGAGACCTCCCCGTCCTCCAAGCCTCACACTGAGCCATTCACCACTGCGCCGACTCTGCGTCCATCCTTATCCAGGGCCACTTCTCCCCACTCACAGGAGATGTACAGGTGCACAGCCCAGAGCTCCGCCCACCCAGAGGGTGTCCCCTGACGCTGGCTTTCAGGTTGGCCTCTGCGGAGCAGTCACACAGCAGCAGCTCCTTTATGGCTTGTCCTGAGAGCTGAATCGAGCATTTGAAAGTCAAGACTGCTTCTTCCTCTTTTGCCCACTAGTCAGAAAGACCCCCTACAAGGACAGGGGTGTGAGTTGGGGGAGAGACGTTGGTGCGTGATGGCAGAGGACATGGAGGTGGGTTTCCTGTTTGTGGAGCCTCCTTGTACCCCCTGGACCTGCCTGGGCCTGGTCACAGATGACCCTGTCAGCAAGGGTGGATGGCCACTGCATCGTCCAGCCTTGTCACTCGGGCCTGGCGGTGCACAGCTCTCCCTGGGTGAGACTGGCTCCATGGTCAGCTGGAGTCCCTTGGCCAGAGGCTCGCTGCCTGCCGAGGTGCAGGAGGTCGTCGGGGACTGCTCTGGAAAGATGGTCCGTTCTCTCCCACAGAGAGCAATAACAGAGCCTGGCTCCCGAGCTCCGGGGTCTGCACGGCTGCTCTCTTGGTGGGCATCGTGCTCCACCTCGCGGGGTCTCCCAGGCTGTAGGGCCTAAGAGACAGAGCTGCTTATACACAGCCTGGGCGGATTGCAGCGCCCGCTGGGGCCTGGGCCTGCGGAAGAGGAACTGCCTGGGTGGTATCTGATGAATGGCAGGATCAGGTGCCAAGCACAGGCCACGCTGCCTCCATAGACGCAGGGACCTCGGGATGTTGCGGCAGGAATCCAGTCCACAACAGCCACCTCTGGAGGGGGCATGTCCCCCACCCTGAGCCCCTCCAGGTGTGCACCCCTGCCAAGTCCCCAGCTCCATCTGGGGACTGGCTTCAGTGTATGGGGCTGCCGTCAGGGTCTGGGCCATGTCCAGGGGGTTCCAATGTCTCCCTTCCTTCTCATCATTGTCAAAGCGGGAGGATCCACAGAGCCCCAGGGTGAAGCTCACTGGGGGTGCTCACCAGGGCCAAGCCACGTGCATGTGGACGGCTTCTGAGCCTCACCGTGGGACAGACGTGGAAAAGGATTAGCTCGCAGATGGGCCACCACAAAGCGCGTAGCCGAGGTGTGCAGGCTCGAGTGCGACGCTCCCTCCATCCTCAGGGCTGCAGCTGTGCTGTTTCTCAGCTGTGATTGTGACCGGCTCACCATGACCACAGCTCATCCGGCATACCGGGAGCCACACTGGTGACTTAGATAGTGCTGTGACAGGGCTTGAGTGGGGGGTCCTGTCCCCTGTTCCTGAACTGGAATGGACAAACCCAAAAACTGGCAAAACCCTCATCCTGGTGCCTCGGCCGGCAGAGGCAGAGGTGATCTATTTAGCAGGAACGGCTGCGTGGAGGCCATGGAAATTGTCCTCAGGCCTGCCCCGGCCCAGAGAGCAAAGTGAAAACAGTAGAAAAGGCTATGGGGAATGGTGGGAATTAGAGCCACTTCCCAAAACTCGAAGGATGCAGGAGGCTGTTCGCAGTGAGCGGCAGCCCCTGGCAGATTGAGCCCTGTGCATCACCAGGGAACACAGAATGCCGAGCAGTGCAACCAGTCAGCCACAGGAAGGTGCCTGAGGGGGCGTCTAACCTGGAAATCTCACCCCAGGACTCGCCCTGCGGAGCTGAGGACACCGCGTGCCAGGATGTCCTATGCACAGGCGCCACTGCCCTGGTTACATTGCTTGTAGCAGGTGAAACTGGTCACCGCAGTGAATTCCAGACACAGAAAGCTATGCAGTCTCCACCATACGGCCAAGACTGTCATGGGCCCTGGGAGGCAGGAGTCCACAGGAGCGATTCCATGTTGGGATGTGCCCTGTGCCCGCTCCAGCTCAGCCTGGCTCTCAGGCTGTGGGGAGATGTCCCCAAAGGCTCACAAGCCCTGCCCCTGCTCACCAGACTGAGCAAAAGCCAGGGCACATGGACCTCTTGACAGAGCTGATTGGCCGGCACAGACAGAGCCACTGGGACTGAGGCTTTTCTCTGGAACCTCCCACATTCTGGGGTCGAGGACCCCAGCTGCGGCTGTGTCCACAGGCACCAGGGGAAGGGACTGGCACCAGGGAACCTGCGCCAAAAGTGTGGGGTCCCCTCCCGAGCAGGGCTGCCTCCAACTGGGATTGCGTGGCACTTCCCCGGCAGGAACCTCTCTCATGTACCAGGTCAAGGCTGGTTGAGAAACACAGAGCCAGGGCTTGGGATGAGCCGAAAACCAGGAAGGGCTGACAGCGCTCCTCCCCAGGGCTTTGCCTGGGCGTTCCCTCCCCGTGCAGGAATGTGCTGCTTCCTGGTCTCCCATAGCACCCTCCACCTGCCCACCTCGTGTAACTCACCCTCAGCTCTGTCTGTCTCCCGACCATTTCATTTTCCTCATGGGGCATATCCCACTTCAGCACTATCTTTTTTTGAATTTGCTGACACCTCCCTCACCCCACCCCCTTCCCCTGCTCTCGACTGCAGGCCAATGACGCAGGGGGTGTCCTGACCTCATCCCCAGCGTCTCAGCACCTGCACGGAGACTCAGACACACGGGGTATGGTGTCCAGTGGTGGGATGGCAGCTCAAACCTGGGATGGAGGATGGAAGAGTGGGTGGGGAAGGAGCTATGAGGGTGCAGGGGCACCTGGGACAAGGTGGGGACCTTGGCCTCGTCCACACTAAATCATTTACGCAGCATCCTTGAAGTTTCAGCCACTGGAGGAAACAGCCAGGGAAGGGGGTTTTGTGCTTTATCTCCTGTTTCGTTTGGCAAAAGAGAACCACTGCTCTCCCTGCAGCATGGCAGACCCCTGCCCCAGAGTCTGCACCTTCCTTCCCCCTGCACTGGGCTGCTCTGGCTAAATGATCTCACTGATACCTTGGGAGCTGGGTGATAAGGCTCGTGCCTGAGTAATTTCTACCTCCAGGCTCTCCTGAGAATCACAGTACAATGTGAATGTTGCCAGGTTCTGCCAACACATTTTCCAGTCGGTCCTCTCTTGGGAGTCTGGGCGGGCAGGGCAGGGGAGGGGAGAGAGAGAAGGCGTCAGCCTCCATTTTTAGGTTGAATTCCCTTTTGGAAGGTGCCCTGTCTATCTTTGGCAAGGATGCAGAGAGGGGTGGAGCACCACCCCCACAGGGCATCTCAGCCAGCATCTCCCCAAGCTCTTCCTTGAGTATTTCCTTCAGCCCTGGGCAGGTGGGGGCAGCCACAACTCCATTCTGATTAGTTTGATCAAATGTTTCTCTGTACTTAAAGACCCATATTTGGAAAACTCCAACTCTGTGCATACCAATCACTGTATACTTAAGAGACGGCAATTTGCCATTGGAAGTCTGGCCACATAGGTAGGGTGGCCAAGCTGAGCAATACTGGATGCCCAGTGACACAGTTTGAATGCATGTCTCTGCCCAAATCTCATGTTGAAATGTAATCCCCAATCTTAGATGTGGGGCTTGGTGGGAGGTGTTTAGATCATCCGGGTGGATCTTTCATGAATAGCTTGGGCCATCCCCTGGGTGATGAATGAGCTCTTGTTCTGAGTTCACATGAGATCTGGTCGTTTAAGAGTATGTGGCACCTCTCCCCATAGTACTCTGTCTCTTGCTCCTGCTCCAGCCATGTGACATTCTTACTCCCCCTTTACCTTCCACCATGATTGTAAGCTTCCTGAGGCCTCCCTAGAAGCCAAGCAGATGTCAGCACCATGCTTCCTGTAAATCCTGCAGAAGCACGAGCCTATTAAACCTCTTTTCTTTATAAATTACCTGATCTCAGGCATTTCTTTATAGCAATGCAAAACCTGCCAATACAGAAAATTGGTACCAGGAGTCGGGTATTGGTATAAAGATACCTGAAAATGTGCAAGCAACTTTGGAACTGGGTAATGGGCACAAGTTGAAAGAGTTTTGAGGGCTCTGAAGAAGACAGGAAGATGAAAGTTTGGAACTGTTTAGCAACTGGTAAAATGGTTGTGACCACAATGCTGATAGTGGTATGAACACTGAAGTCTAGGCTGTTAAGGTCTCAGATGGAAATGAGAAACTTACTGGGAAATGCAGCAAAGATTACACAGGTTATGCCTTAGCAAAGAGCTTGGTTACTGTCTTCTGTTCCTGCCCCAGGGATCTGTGGAAGTTTGAACTTCATAGTGATGATTTAGGGGATCTGGCAGGATAAATTTCTAAGCAGCAAAGTGTTTGAGATGTGGCCTGGCTGCTTCTAATATTCTATGCTCAGATGCAGAAGCAAAAGAATAACTTAAAGATGGGACTTATATTTAAAAGGGAAACAGAGCATAAAAGTTTGGAAAATTTTCAGCCTGATCATGTGGCAAATTAAAAAAAAAAAAAAGGCTTTTTTCAGTAGAAGAATTCAAGCAGGCTGCAGAGCAACCACTTGCTAGAGAAATTTGCACGAATAAAAAGGATCCAAGTGCTAATATTCAGGACAATGGGAGAAAGGCCTTGAGGACATTTCAGAGATCTTGCTGGTCTCCACTCCTATTACAGGCCCTGAGGCCTATGAGAACTAATGATTTTGTGGGTCAGGCCCAGAGCCCTGCTGCCCTGTGCAGCCTCAGGACACTGCTTTCTATATCCTGGCAGCTCTGGGTCCAGCCTGGGCTCAAGGGGGCCAGGTATAGCTCAGACTGCAGCTCCAGAGGGTGCAAGCCATAAGCCTTCCACATGGTATTAAGCCTGCAGGTACACAGAGTGTAAGAGTTGAGGTTTGGCAGTCTAGATTTCAGAGGATGTATGGAAAAGCCTGGATGTCCATGCAGAAGCCTGCTGCAGGAGTGGAGCCCTCACAGAGAATGTCTACTGGGGCAGTGCCAAGGGAAAATCTGAGGTTGGAGCTGCCACACAGAGCTCTACTCTGTGGGGCACTACTTAGTGGAGCTGTGAGAAAGGAACCATCCTTTTCCAGACTCTAGAGTGGTAGAGCCTCCTATACAGCTTGCCTCCTACACCTAGAAAAGCCACAGGCACTCAACGACCTGTGCAAGCAGCTGTGGGGGTTGTACCTTGCAAAGCCACAGGGGTGGGGCTCCCCAGGGCCTTAGGAGCCCACCCCTTTCACCAGAGTGTCCTCAATGTGGGACATGGAGTCAAAGGAGATTATTTGGGAGTATTAAGATTTAATGACTGCCTTTCTGGGTTTCGACTTTCACAGGGATGGTAGCCCCTTTCTTTTGGTCAGTTTTTCTCCCTTTTGGAATAGGAACAATTACCCAGTGCCTCTGTCCCCATTGTATCTTGGAAGTAAATAACTTGTTTTGATTTTACACACTCATAGGTAGAAGGAAAACATCTCTAGATGAGACTTGGGACCTGGGACTTGAACTTTTCAGTTAACCCTGGAAATTAGAGTCAAGACTTGGGGGGACTGTTTGTAAGGCATGATTATATTTTGCAATGTGAGAAGGGCATGAGATTGTGGAGGAGTCAGGCGTGGACTTACATAGTTTAAATGTATGGCCCCACCCAAATCTCATGTTGAAATGTAATCCCAAGTCTTGGAGGTGGGGCCTGGTGGGTGGTGATTGGGTCATGGAGGAGGATCCCTCATGAATGCCTTGGGCCATCCCTTTGGTGATGAGTGAGCTCTTGCTTTGAGTTCATATGAGATCTGGTAATTTAAGAGTGTGTGGCACCCCTCTAGGCCCTCACTCGCTCCTGCTTTCACCACATGCCATGCCTGCTCCCAATTTGCCTTCCGCCATGATTGTAAAGTTTCCTGAGGTCTTCCTAGAAACTGAGCAGATGCCAGCACCATGCTTGCTGTAAAGCCTGTAGAACCATGAATCAGTTAAACTTCTTTTCTTTATAAATTACCCAGTCTTGGGTATTTCTTTATAGCAATGCAAGAACGGCCTAAGACACCCAGTTAAATTTGAATTTCAGATGAACAAGGAGAAATATGCTGCATAGGCATGTCCCACGGAATCAGGCAAGCCCATTTGGGGCAGGCTCAGGATTATGCACCAGACTGGCTCTCTGCTCGCCCGCATTTCCTGGTTCCTATGCAGGTGGGCATGGCCATGTGACTCGTCCTGACTGATGAGGCGTGAGCAGAAGTGACATGTGTCACTTAAGCAGAGGTAGTATCCTCCCACATCTGTCTCATGGACTACACTATGGTGCCCATCCCCTGGGCTCTGAGTGACCATGTGGAGCCAAGTATGCAGACTCAGCATGTGGAAGAGGTGTGTTCTGGCCCAGCCTTCCATGCCCACCTCCTGTGGGATGACGGAGCTGTACCAGCTGCTCTACAGCTGTTGTTGGCAGAATCCCTCAAGAGAAAGGTAATCATTGACTGCTCACATAGGAGGCCCAGAGCACGGCGCCCCTGGGCAAGAAAGTAGGGGATGATGCAAAGCTCCAACAGGCAATGCCAGCTCCTTGGAGTGGCTCAGCTTGACCCACGTGTGGCTCTTCCTCCGAGCAGGGTTCTTTCATCCCCTCCAACAGAATGGCCACATCATCTGTCACAGAGTCCCCAAACATGCCCCTGTGGAGCTGCCTCCCCCTCTGGAGGTGGAAGCATGGTCCCTGGAAATGGCAGAACCCCAGAAGCTGGGTGGGGAGCCTGAAATGTCTCTTTCTGCCACTTGATAAGGCCAATGTTGGGTTTGTTTCTAAATAAATCATCCCCACCTCCTAAAATCCTAAATCTGTTGACAGTTGCCCAGAACCTGAAAATACAAGCCTGACACAGACAGGCTTTCCACTGAGATATCTCTGGGGGAGAGACACTGAGCTGCAATGTGAGGCTGAGACCTGCTTATGTGGGGGGCCAACCTTCTCAGCTGCTCAAAGCCAATGAACCCCCAGCCTCCACTTCTCCCCAAAGGCTCTCCAAGGCCTCCATCATCCAAGCTGGGAGTGAAGTCTGAGACTAGCAGTTGCCTTTGTGGTACCTTCCACTCAAAGGCCCTGCGGGTCCTCTTAAAAAGAATAACAGCCAGCAAGAGAGAAAGTTCATAATTTCTAAAAGGTGAGTTGGCAAGTGTGGTTTTCTCTCTGTGGACAGCGGACTGTGGGGGATCATAGGGAAAACTGGCTGAAGAAGGGGATCTGTGGGGCTCAGAGCACCCAAGGGCCACCTCAGAGCAGAACTGGGGAAGGGTAGTGCATTTGTCTGTTTTCATGCTGCTAGTGAAGACATACCTGAGACTGGATGACTTATAAAGAAAAGGGCCAGGCGTGGTGGCTCACGCCTATAATCCCAGCACTTTCGGAGGCAGAGGAAGGCAGATCACCTGAACTCAGGAGTTCAAGAGCAGCCTGGCCAACATGGTGAAACCCCACCTCTACTAAAAACACAAAAATTAACTGGGCTTGGTGGCACATGCTTATAATCTCAGCCACTTGGGAGGCTGAGGCAGGAGAATTGCTTGAACCCAGGAGGCGGAGGCTGCGGTGAGCTGAGATCACGCCACTGCACCCCAACCTGGGCGACAGAGAGAGACTCTTTCAAAAAAAAAAAAAAAAGAAAACAAAGAAAAGAAAAGGAGGTTTAATGGACTCACAGTTCCACATGTCCACATGACCGGAAAGCCTCACAATCATGGCAGAAGGCAAAGGAAGAGAAAGTCACATCTTACATGATGGCAGGCAAGAGAGAGCATGCGTAGGGGAACTCCCCTTTATAAAACCTTCAGATCTCGTGAGACTTATTCACTATCACGAGAACAGCATAGGAAAGACCCGCCCCCATGATTCAATTACCTCCCACTAGGTCCCTCCCATGACACGTGGGAATTATGGGAACTACAATTCAAAATGAGATTTGGGTGGGGACACAGCCAAACCATGTCAAGTAGGACACAGCAGAGAGGTGGAGCATGTTGCAGCTTCGCAATCTAGGAAAAGCTCTGACAGTCTGTGGCTCTGATGAACATACTTCATTCATTTTCTGTGGCTGTTTAAAACAGGATATGGAAAAGGCTAGCCTGACACGGAAGGGCTCTCCGTGTGATTATGCTCTCACGGTCTGGAGACCAGACGTCCCAAACTGAGGTGTGGTCAGGGCCCTGCTCCCACTGGACTCTGGGTAGAATCCGTCGTTGCCTCCTCCCTGTTTGTGGCCAGCCATTCCTGGAGTTCCCGGACTTGTGGGCACATCACTGCAATCTCCGCCTAGTTCCCGGGCTTGTGGGCGCATCACTGCAATCTCCGCCTAGTTCCTGGGCTTGCGGGCGCATCACTGCAATCTCTGCTTTCTTGTCACATGGCATTCTCTCCGTGTGTCTCTTCTGGGACACAAGTCATCAGGTTTGGGGCCCACCCTAATCCGGTATGGCCACATTTCAACCTACCTAGTTACATCTGCAAAGATCCTATTTCCAGATAAAGTCATTCCGAAGGTGCCAGGTGGACGTCATTCAACCTGGTACACCCAGATGCACAGATCCTTCAAAACTGAATGTGGATTCTCAGGCTCGAATGAGCTGCAATTCCAGTCCCTTGGGGCCCAGCCAGGGTCGTGATCTCTGGAACGAGGGGAAGCAGCAGGTAGGAAGGGAGCAGTTTGGCCGGGAGCCCCCTCCTCAGATGGCCTTGGCTGTGCAGGACGCGTTGGACCGGCCATCCAGCCCCTGATGTGCCTCACCTGTGACAGAGACCAGGCAGCCCTGAGCCAGCAGCACGTGCACTGTCATGCAGGACACAGCCCAGAGCCTTCAGCAGGCAACTTCTGCTGGGAGCACTTCCATCTGGAAACCAGAGAGGTGTCCACAGAGAAGGGGCAGGACCTTCCCTTCCCCGTCAGGGCTGGCTAGGCGGCAACCTCGCCATGGAGGAAAATCCTTCCACCTGGAGCCGAAAGTCCACGGAGATGATAAATCTCTCCCGTGTCGGCTTCCAGAAACGACGCCTGCCATTTGAAGATGAAAAATGTCAGCGAGCCGGTTGGAAGCGGCAGGCACATGGCAGAAAGGTTAGCCCTCCTGCCTCTCCCCCAAACACAAAGCCTTTTCTTTCTCCAGCTGGAAGTGAGCACGCCTCATGAATGCAAAGTGCTCCTTCAACATTCGATTTTAAATTCTTTGAATTAAATCTGGATCCTTCCAGGCCCTGTGTTCTCCCGGTTATTTATCACTGGCTAAGTGTAGAAGTCTGTTCAGCGTCTCCGGGGACTGCTGACTTAGGAGCTGCATCTGAAATGTTATAAACTATTTAAAACCAAAAGCTCGGCTGTGTCCAGTCGGAGGGAGCGCATTTGCAGGCCGCGCTGGGAGCGCTGGGAAAACGCGCGCTGGCCCCCTGCACACACACTCATTCTGCCTGGCCTTCCTCTGGGTAATCACTTTAATACACTTGAAAATAAACCTTTTCCCCACCGAGGCAGGGCGATTTTTTCCCCTTATTTAGCAAACATTGATTTTTATTCCCTCCCCCATGGTCCTGCCTCTGTGAAATTAACAAGTCAGCTTTGTCCCCGCATCCCCACCGCCCCCACCCCGCAGCCTCCCCAGGCCCGTGGCAGTCCCACCGCGTGCCGGCAGGGGGCGAGAAAGCCTCTCTTTTGAGGGCCCCACGCGGCGCTCCCGCGGGGCCCGCCTGGGTCTGGGCTCCCAGGACAGGGAAGCCAGGCTTCTCCCCGGATGCAGGGGCAGACCCAGTCCCTTCCGGACGTCACATATCAGGACCTGTGATGCTGAAGAATGAGGAACTGGGTGGAAGTCATGGTTTGAAGCAGGGAGAGCCCCCCCACCAATCTCTCAGGAGCCCTGCCAGGTGCCCCTGCCACCTGCCCCGTGCCACGGGAGCCACACTCCCCAAAAGGCTGTGCGTGGCAGGCTCGGCCCCCAGCCCTGCCTGGACACTGGCTGACAGCGCTGGAGGGGCTGGAATTGGGTAGGAGCTCCCAGGGGGTGACTCTGAGCCTCAGTCCTGGGGCCCTGGTCTGAGCCTCAGGCCCGGACATCCTGTCCGGGAGGCCTCCAAGATAGCCCTCGATGTGCCATTTCCTTTGGATGACCTTTCTGCCCCTCAGCTGGGCTGACCAGAGCACTTCTGATGGGTGAGAGCAGCGCGGGTGATGCCACTTTCCAGAGAGGGTTCTGGCCTCTGCCTCGGCTGGCTGTCTCCTCCTTCTCTCTCCCCACCCTTTGCTCTGGCTCTCTCTTTCCCTCTTCCTCTCTCCCTGTCTCTGTCTCTTTTGCTGTCTGTGTCTCTGTGTCTCTCTCTCGGTTTGGTACCCCTAAGGGAAGCTTATGCCATGTGTGAAGCCACCAAAGAGGCCCATAAGGCAAGGGACCGAGACCAGAGCTAGATGAGAGCTCGGAGGCCAAACTCCCCTCTCACTCCCCATGGAACCTTCAGATGAGACCGCAGGCCCTGCCCACAGCTCAGCTGCAGCCTCATCAGGACCTGAGAGCCAAGGCACCCCCACAAGCTGTGCCCAGATTCCTGGCCCTCAGAAATGTGAGATGAGAAACACTTGTCTTAAGCTGCTGAAGTGTGGAGTAACTCCTTACCCAGCTGGTAAGGAGGACTGGAGAGGACTGGAGAGTAACTCCCTGCGCAGCTGGACAGGACCATGGCCCCTCCTTCTCCACTCCACATGCAGCAGCTTCTCCTGAAATGCCCGCCAGGCTCCCGCCTCTCACTGGGTGCTATGCTGTCACCTGGATCCCCAAGGCGGGAAGCACCGCTGCTCGCTGCGAACAAACACAGCTGGCTCCCAGTGGGCAGGCAGTACCTGCTGAACTCTGGCTCCCTCTAAAATGCACGTATTCCCGTCCTAGCCCCCACTGCCTGGGAATGAGACCAAATAGAGTCTTTGCAGATGGTCAGGGCAAGATGAGATCATTGAGGTGGGCCCTAACCCGAAAGAACTGGTGTCCTTGGGAGAAGGGGAACCAGATGCAGAGGCATAGACAGGGCGGACTAGAGTGATGGCACCCACACAGCCCAGGAGTCCCAGACACCAGAAGCCGGGCCCGGAGCAGGTGCCTCCTCAGTGCCCTCAGACACTGGCGGCCCCATCCACACCCTGATGTTGGACTTCCGGTCTCCAGGACTGCCGGAGGATGAGTTTCTGCTGTTTCCACCTCTGAGTTTGCGGCACGTGCTTCCAGCAGCCCCAGGACACAGGTGCAACGGCTGCCAGAATCTACCCCTCCATTCGCCCTCGAGTTTTCACGTGGAGATTTTAGAAGACCTTGGGAGGAAAGCAACCCTTTGAGGAATTGCCCCGTGATTCTTCACATATGGGGTGTTGGACCCTGGGAAAGGGAAGGAGGAAGCTGGAAAGCATTTTTCTGCCAGTTTCTGTCCACATTGTGAGCACGTGCAGCCCTGGACGGACCAGCCCTGAGTTCCAGTGCAGCCCCTAAGTACACAGCAAGCATGTGCAAGTGGATGTGCGATGCAATTGACGGCACTTCGTTTCTAACAGAAAAAAGAAAAAACAGAAAAACCTCAATAATTGAATATTTAAATGGAAATACCTCAATAGCAGGTTGGCCTAATAAAATGGGCAAAGCAGACAACAGATCACTGAGCAGCTGTTCGGAAGAGCAGCGCCCTGCTCCACACGCTTGCTCAGAGGAGGAGGGGCAGGGACACGTCGGGGACGCGCGGACCCAGGTTAACTGCAGTGATACTGGAGCAGCAGGTGGGGCCGGGAGGGGGCTTCCTGGCACCTCATGCCATACTGGGCGCCAGTGCTCCAGGTGAAAGCCCAGTTCCCCTTGAAAGTCATAATACAAATGCGAGCAGAGCTCTCCGGAGGGAGGTGGGCATGGGCAGGGTCTGTTCTCATCCCTCAGGCCCCATATGCCTGTGGCCCTGCCCAGCCAGCCTCAAGCTTGCTCCAGCCTCACCTGCCATGGACGGGGCAGAGGAGAGGCCTGGCTCCCACACCCACCACCACATGCGTGCCCAGAGCAAAAGGTTTCCGAATCCAGAGGAATGAGGCTGCCCTGTGCGCTGACGCCACCCTGTCCCAGGCAGGTGAGCAAAGGCACTGCCCAGCCTCTAGACTTTGTGTCCCTGCAACTTGGTCCTCCTGCCACCCTCCTGCCTCTGTTTCTCCTGGCAGAGGTACCTGGCAGCTTGGCAGTGTCTGGGGTCACTCTCCTCCTCCCTTGCACCAGGGTTGGATGCTCCCCCCGGCCCTGCAGTGAGGCACTGAGTCCTGGCCAGGGGAAGCGCCGAGCCCCTGCATTGGAAAATAACAACAGTACTCATAATGCTGATGACTGAGCAGAGCTCACCTGAGGATGTGCACACGCATGAGTGCTTTGGGGTTGCACTGGCCCTCGAGCTTTGGCGACCTTGCCCATGAGCCTCACTCCAGGCCTCTGCATGGAGAGCTGAAGAGGGCTGGTCCCATGTGGACTGAACGTTCCCCTGCAGAGTCCTCTGTGAAGCCATTTAACACCCAGCGTGGTGGGGTCAGGAGATGGGGCCTTTGGGAGGTGATTAGAGTCCTTGTGAGAAGAGAATGAGACCAGAGTCCTTCCCTCTCTGCCACTGAGGACGCAGTCAGAGACGACCCTCACAGACCCCGCAGTGCTGGCACCTGATCGCAAACTCCCAGGCTCAGAACTGTGAGAGGTCAGCAGCCTCTGTCGAAGTCCCCAGGCTGAGGATGCCCTCAGCGGCAGCAACCCGTCTCTGGGCACCACGCAGAGCTGTCTACTAGCAACTGTCTGTGTGTGGATGACGCCACTGAGATGTGGGCTTGGGCCCCAGGGCTTAGCCCACCCACATGGCTGACACCTACCCGACACCCCACAAGGGAGATGGTCCTGGGGTCTGCATTTTCCAGCCCAGGCTGCAGTCGGGGAGCAAGTCACCAAGCCCTGGAAGCTGCTGCAGGGAGGGCCCTTGTCTTTTTAGCATCCAGAACCCAGTATTCCCAAACCTCCGTCTCAGGTTCCTGCCACACCTGTCCCAGGTGCCAGGCCACCTCTGCACCCAGTGTGTGCCTAGGTGGGGCTTATCCCCTGACCAGGGAAGCTGAAGACCCCGCTCCCGCTAGACCACACCTGCTGGCCACTGATTGGTTGAGGCTCTGGGCACCACAGAAGGAAAGAAGAGAGGGAGGGAGGAGAAATGAGAGGAAGGAGGGAGGGAGGAGAGAGGAAGGGGAGAGAAAAGAGAGAGGAAGGGAAAGAGGGAAGGAGGAGAGAGGAAGGTAAGGAGGGAGGGAGGAGAAAGGAAAGGAAGCAGGTAGGAGAGAGGAAAGTAGGGAGGGAGGGAGGAAAGAGAGAGGAAGAGAAAGAAGGAGGGAGGAGAGGGGAAGGGAATGAGGAAGGGAGGGGAGAAGAAGGGAATGAAGGAGGGAGGGGAGAGGAAAGAGGGAGGGAGGAGAGAGGAAAGGAAGGAGGGAGGAATGAGAGAGGAAGGGAAGGAAGGAGGGATGGAGGAGGGAGGAATGAGAGAGGAAAGGAAGGAGGGAGGGAAGGAGGAGGGAGGAGGGAGAAAGGGAAGGAGGGGGAAGGAGAGAAGAAAGGAAGGAGGGAGGAAGGAGATAGGAAGGGAAGGAGGGAGGGAGGAGGGAGGGTGGGAATGAGGGAGGGAGGAAGGGAAGGAGAGAAGGAAGAAAGAAGTGAGGAAAGAAGGAGGGAGGGGAGGGCAAATGGAGGAAGGAGGATGGGAACAGGGGAGGGAGAGAAGGAGGAAGGAAGGAGGGAAGGAGATAAGTAGGAAGGAAGAAAGGAAAAAGGAGGAAGAAAGAAAGGGAAGGAAGGAGGGAGGAAAGGAGGAAGGAAGGAGAGAGGGAAGGCAGGACGAAGGGAGGGAGGGAGGAGGAGGGTGGGAGGGAGAAAGGAGAGAGGAAGGGAACGAAGGTGGGAGAGAGGAAGGGAAGGAGGGAGGGGAGAGGAAGGGCAGGAGGAAGGGAGGGAGGAGGGAGGGAGGAGGGAGGGAGAAGGGAGGAAGCGAGGAGGAGAGGGAGGGAGGTGGGAGGGGGAGCCAGGAGAGCGTGGGAGGCGGGCTGCATGAAGTATGACTGGAAGGATGGATGCTGGGTGGGTGGCCGCGTGGATAGATGGATGGAGGGACTCGGATTCCATCTCAGGGACTCACAAGGACTGAGCTGCCGGGAGAATGCTGGGGCTTGGGCCCTTCTGCGGTGACGGGCAGAGAGGTGGGGGAGCATCCGCACTGGGTCCTGCTGCGACCGCCTGTGGGCCCTAGGCTCCCCACACCCTCCTCACTCTTTCGAGGACAGTGTGCCTCCTGCCATCTAAGAGTCGCCCTGTTCCTTCACTGCCGACACCGGCATGGAACCCGCAGCCAGCAGGATCTGGCCACCAGATGTGGGCCAGCACTAATGAGCCCCGTCCACTGGTCAATAATTGGCTGAGGCTCTGGCCACCAGGGACAGATGGAAGCAGGGACAATGGGGCCGACAGAGAGCCCCTTGCCCAGGGTTTGGGTGACCCAGGCACCCTGAGCCAGGCTGGTGGGGACAGGGGGTGCCCAGCAGATACAAGGCTACCCACTCCAAGCTCAGATGCCTGGCAGCTTCCCAGGGACACCCATGTCCGTCACCTCCAGCTGCAGTCTCGGGGCCCTTCCCCAGGGATGGGAGGTGGGTGGGGGGTGCTGGGGGAGTGGGAGGGGGCTATGCTGGGCGTGACGACTCCAGCAGAAGGAAGAATGAGGCTTTCTGTGTAGGACGAAATGATGGCCCCAGAATCATCTCAGGATGAGCCCTGCCCTGGAGGGGGGGTGGCGGTGCGGCCAGCTTGCCCATAAACTTGTTCAAGCGATTTATGAGGCTTGGTCAGCGTGGGTGGGGGCGGGCCAAGGCGGAACTGTGGCCTCTAATTGGAGCAGGGGAAGGAGGACGTCCTTGTGTTAATAACAACCTTCACCACCAACGCTCCCCTTGAGCTCCAAGTCCACTCAGCTACTGGGGTTTCTGTCCAGTTGGATATCAAACCCCTCCAGGTGACAAGGACCCCTGTGGGTCTCACACAGGCACCTCCAGGAGGTGTAGACCCAAGTAGTTAGAGGGTCGAAGACGTTTCCTTATGGACGGCGAGCACGGCATCTCCCACCACTGCCAGGAGGAGGCCAAAGTTCCCAGGCACCTGAGAACTGAGAACCACAGGGAGGAGCTCCTGCCCCGGGGCAGTTGGAAACCAGTACAAGGTCACGTAGGCCGTGGCTCATAAACCCACTGGATCTTCTCAGTGGCCACGTGGTGCCAGCCCCAGACAGTTGCCAGGCCTCCTTGGTGGGGGATCTTCAGGGTCCTTCCTGCTTCTTCTGGCTCTGCCCAATGGCGGACAATCTTCAGCCCAGTGAGACACCGAGCAGCTAGGACAGAAGCGCCTGCCTAGTCAATGGCCGGGCCTTGAGCCGGGCCTTGCCCCTGAGGTTCTTGGCTCCAACAGCAAACCCAGATATGACGGTGATGGAACCAGCCTCGCTCCGGGTGTCCAAGAATCCTGATGGTAACTGGAGCAAGACCACCCTGCCTGCAAATTGCTTCTCCCAAATAGACAAACAGCAACGTGGTGGGCTTCACAGGGCCTGCTCTGCCGGGCACGTGGCACCCTGGCCACGATCATCTGAGTTACCAGGATGGGTCAGGCCACCAGACCCAGGGCCAAGGGCACCACTTCTCCCAGGCTCAGCAGGGAGAGAAAACATTTAGGGGAAAAGGATCTGGCCAGTGCTGCCTGTGCCCTGGCTTTCCCAGCTGTGTACTTGGGGGTATGCCCTTATCTCCTCCAAAGCGGGGACTGGCGGGGTCATGGAAGGACCGAGAAGAGCTGGAAACAGGTGGAAAGGCCCAGACCTAAGCAGAGGCTGGGGAAGCAGCTGGGCCGGGGAGGGCGGAGACAGGGGCCTGTGTGTTTTTGCAGGACGTGCACAAGGGTAAGAGGCTGTGCCAGGGACGCTGTGACTGTGTCTTGTGACAGTAACAGGGGACAGAGGAACGGAGAAGCCCCACAACACCCCACCAGGAGCTCAGCAGCCCGGGCTTAGTGGATCTGTCTCCTCCTCTGTCCTGTCTGCAAATGCCCAAGATCCCAGCCCACCCAGGGCCACCTCAACGTGTCTCTGTGCCTGACCCAAGAGCCCTCCCCACCCAGCATTGTCACCACCTCCCACTGTGGCCACCAGCAGAGCCAGAATCTAGAAAGCGTCAGAGCACGTTCCTCCCAGCTCCGCTCAGGTGACACTGAGGCACTTCCAGCCACACCTGAGAAGCGAGGATGCAGACCCTCTGTGACGGCTGCAGGCTGGAACCCCAAGACACATCAGCCAGCCAGGGAACGCTCCCCAAAACGTAAGACTCGAAACCTTAGCAATCCGCGCAGTTGATGGTGGATCTGGGCTGTACAGAGCCAGGGTCTGAGACAACACAGCAGGCTTGGTCGTCCCAGCCTTGGGGGCCCTTCCCAGGCCGAGACCACCTCTACAAGGTAGAGGGGGCTCAGCCGGGGGCTGTGGGCAGAGGGCTCAGCCGGTGGGGGCACATGCCCTCCCTGAGTGACACTCTGTCACCCTCCTGGGTAAACCTGGTGTCCATCTGGGGCCATCTCTGGCAGCATCGGCTGATGTTGAGCCATTGCTCCGCAGGGCATGTGACGGAGGGAGTCCTTGTTCCTCTGCAGGGCCAGGAGAGAGCCACCCAGATCCTGTCCCAGGGCTTCAAAGGGCCAACCTTGTGGACAGCCACACCTCTGCCAGGACAACACCGGCTATGCAGGTCGGCAGGGATGGGCCCACTTGTATGTCCCAGGACTGGTGCCTGTGGTCTCCCAGTTCAGCATGGAGGGAACTCTTCCCGTGCAGGGTGGTCCCTCTGTTGTGAGTGTGGCTGCACAGTAGAACCAGAAAGGCATCGGAGGACAACTCACCTTGCAGCCTGGGATGTGCCTGGAAGATGGCATTCGAGGGGGCACCCTCTGCCCAAGCACGCTATCAAACAGGAACAGGGTTGGGATGGTGCCTGCCCCTGTCCCAGGACATTCTCCCCGTCCCCCAGCATTGGCCAGGCCTCAGGTGACCTTCAGCAGGACCTGCGGGGTGACCTTGATGTGGGCAGGGAGGAGCTCCTGGGCCTGGGCCAGCAGGTTGCGAAGGAGGCCTCAGGGCCCTAGGCCATGCCCATGGGTCAGTGCCTCCGTCCACACCTACCACCTCGGGGAGCCTGGACGTCTCTGAGACAACTGCAAGCAAGCTGTGTGGTGGCTGCCACAGTTTCCAGAGAAATGGAGATTGAAAAGCCACACCCGCCCTGGCATGCATTTGACTCAGTTTCCCTCTGGGGGGTGCCCTCTAGGAAAATCTTTCAATAATCAAGTTTTTATTGACTCCCGCCCAGGGATCAGTGGTGCCCACAAAACCATGTATCAACAAGACACATCTACACCACACATCAACGAGTGTACAACGCATGTCTACACCACCCATCTATCCCATGCATAAACCTTGTGTTTACACCACTTACCTGTACCACGTGCCTAGACTGCCCATCTACAACGTGTGTCTACACCACCATGGGTTTAATGCCTGCTGCTGGGTCAGCAGGGCAGGCAGGACACACAGAGGGGGGGCCACCAGCAGGAACTGAGGGGCTCCAGGAGGGGAGTGACCCCGGGAGGCATCCTCTGGGAGAACTTTGGGAGACCAAGCTAGCCTGCAGGGTAATTATGGATATGACAGGAGAGAGAGAATAAACCTCATATTCTCCAAGGCCACCTCCACCCTCTTCAAGAAAAAAGTGAAGCTGGTTCCCAGATTGGATCCCCTCCCACTTTCTCCCCAAGCAGAAGACCAAGTGGGGGTCTGAGTGCCGGGCATACACTGTTGTGGGTCCTCTCATCGTCTGGAGCTGCTGCCCTTGGCCTGGCCCAGTGCCTCCTTCCTGGTCCTGCTCAGACCTTGACCCTTAATGGCCTGGTCATCTCTGAGCGTTCCTCTGTGGCTGTGGCCTGACTGGGTGGCAGCTCGTAGACACAGAGAGGTGGCACAGGCTGCAATCCAGGCTGCCCATGTGAAACCAATGGACCATATCTTTGGGGCTGTTGGGGTTCCCAACTCTGTGGCTGCTGGACTTTCTTGCGTGCCAGCACTTCAGAGTCTGCAGAGAGGAATGAGGGGCCCTGGCCTCAAGCCAGAGCAGAGATGTATTCCTGGACAAAGGGCCAGCCCAGAGGGCTTTGAATAGGGTCCACCCAGTGGGACAGACAGCCGGGACTAATGGGATGGAGGGAGGAGAAATCCCTGAGAGCTTCCTGGAGGAGTCACTATTCAAAAGCACATTCTAAGTGCCTGTTGGGACAGAACTGCTTACAACACCTCTCCCACCTGGTGCTTGGTTCTCCCCCTTAGCACAGGGAAGTATTGTCACCCCAGAGGTTGCAGCTCAGCGGCCAGAGAAGCTGGTTTTCTGGGGTGCACCCAGGTTGGGCTGCTTCTCCACTCTAAAGCTAAGTCTCTGCCTCAGCCCACAGGCTTGTCCAGCACCACCCTAGGATGCACTTGCCTCCCTCTCTTGAGCACCTCACCCTGTGGGGGATGGGGGACTCAGAGCCCCACCCCCAGGGCCACTGAGGCTCAGGACAATCGTTGCCTTGGCTGGATTGTTACCTAGGAGGCAGCCCCATAGAAGAGGCCTCAGCAGGCCGGGGCCACCTGAAGGGAGAGCAGACCTGAGCCTGAGGATGGAGGGCTCTCTGGTGCGGTGCTAGCTCTGCCTTGAGACACCCCGAGATCCCCTATTGCATCACAAAGTGGCCCTGGAGGGCTGGTCTTTATTTTGATGAGGCTGAGAAGGGAAGGCTGCGGGCATGTTTAATCCGCACGCGTTAGACTCCCCCGCTGTGATTTTCGACAATGGCTCGGGGCTCTGCAAAGCGGGCCTGTCCGGGGAGTTTGGACCCCGGCACATCGTCAGCTCCATCGTGGGGCACCTGAAATTCCAGGCGCCCTCAGCAGGGGCCAACCAGAAGAAGTACTTTGTAGGGGAGGAGGCCCTGTACAAGCTCGAGGCCCTGTAGCTGCACTCCCCCATCGAGCGTGGCCTGATCACAGGGTGGGATGACATGGAGAGACTCTGGAAGCATCTCTTTGAGTGGGAGCTGGGTGTGAAACCCAGCGACCAGCCTCTGCTCGCGACAGAACCCTCCCTGAACCCCAGGGAGAACCGAGAGAAGATGGCGGAAGTCATGTTTGAGAAATTTGGCGTGCCTGCTTTCTACCTGTCGGACCAGGCGGTGCTGGCTCTCTACGCCTTGGCCTGCGTCACGGGCCTGGTGGTGGACAGCGGGGATGGGGTCACCTGCACTGTCCCCATCTTCGAGGGTTACTTCCTGCCTCACGCAGTCACCAAGCTCCACGTGGCGGGCAGGGACATCACAGAGCTCCTCACGCAGCTGCTCCTGGCCAGCGGCCACACCTTCTCCTGCGAGCTGGACAAGGGCCTGGTGGACGACATAAAAAAAAAGCTGTGCTACGTGGCCTTGGAGCCCGAGAAGGAGCTTTCCCGGAGGCCGGAGGAGGTCCTGAGGGAGTACAAGCTGCCCGACGGGAACATCCTCAGCCTTGGGGACCCGCTGCACCAGGCGCCCGAGGCCCTGTTCACGCCCCAGCAGCTGGGCTGCCAGAGCCCCGGGCTCTCACATATGGTCTCTAGCAGCATCACCAAGTGTGATGCCGACATCCAGAAGATCCTCTTTGGGGAGATCGTGCTGTCGGGGGGGACTACCCTGTTCCACGGGCTGGATGACCGGCTTCTCAAGGAGCTGGAGCAGCTGGCCTCCAAGGACACTCCCATCAAGATCACGGCTCCCCCCGACCGGTGGTTCTCCACCTGGATTGGAGCCTCCATCGTCACCTCTCTGAGTAGCTTCAAGCAGATGTGGGTCACCGCCGCAGACTTCCAGGAGTTTGGGAGCTCCGTGGTGCAGAGGAGATGCTTCTGAAGGCCGTTTCTCGTGGGGCACAGTTGGGGGTGAACCTGAGCCCCAGCTTTGGGAGGATGTTCAATAAAGGACAGATACCGGAGCACCTGTGGCCGCCTCCACTCGGTTCCTTCTTGGGGGCAACAGAGTCATTTCTGGCCCTGGTGGGGAATCTGTGAAGTGGCTTGGTCCACACCCACTCCCCTTTGCTTCCTCCCAAGACAGCCCGGGCTGAGTCCAGCTGTTCCATCTGCAGTTTGTAGGAAAGTAGAGCTCCGGACCTCAGGCGAGTAGGGCACTGGAGTCTGCATTCTCAACAAGGGTCTTAGGTGGGCCGAGAGAGTCGGCAGGGAGGGTGGGGACTAGTGGGTGCACCTGGTTCTGAGGGCTCAGCAAGAAACCCCTACGTGTGTGGGCCCTTAGCTAGCATGCCAGGGCCTGGGCTCTGCTCGTGGGAGGCCGGGTGGCTGAACAAGGTGGAGGTGTCATTCTCAGCAGATAGGAACAGACGGGAACAGAAGTCACCGTTTGTTTAGGGCCTTCTAAACTCAGGGGTCCTGCTCCCAAAGGAAGTACAAAGAATCAACACTTTTGCTTAGTGAGTGTGATTCTTCTGTTTGTTTTTACTTTCAAGGATGTTTATAGCATCGTTGTTTGGGGGCAGAATGCCGGAAACAGAGTTAATGGCCATCACCAACGTTAGCGGTTGAGTAAATTATGCATGGAGGGAATTTTTCCACATTGATGTGGTGGAATTAACCCAAAATATTATTGGGAGAGAAGTGGAAAATACAGATAACTCTTTTCACATGGTCCTTCCCTTGGTTTTTTGGAAAAGAAACAGCGCCCCTCCCCCACGTCTTTACCTATGTCCGCAGGTTTGTACGGACCCACGCCTGTGTTCTATGTGGTTACATGTGTTCTATGCATGCACTGTGGGTTCCAGCATGTCGCCAGGGGAAGAGGGAGGGAGAGGCAATGCAGGCGGAAAGAAGAAAGGAAAAAAAAAGGGCTCAGGAAATTCAGCCTGAATGAAACAAACCCATTTACCTGAAATGTGCGTGTCTTTCAATCTTTACAAGGTGTATCTTTTTCCATCATTTCACTTTCAACCGACCTATGCTGTGTCGGAAGTGAGCATGGGGCTGGTCTGAAGACAGTGTATAGCTGGGTCATTTGCTCATCCACCCTACCAGTCTCTGCCTTTCAATTGGTGTATTTGGTCCATTTACCTGGTAGCCCATCGATATGCAGAATCTCAAGTCTGCCATCTGACCACTCTCTGCTGTGTCTTCTGCTTCTCATTCCTGTTTCTCTTTTCTTACCTCCCTCTGGGTTACTGGAACATGTTTCAGGATTGTGTGTTGATTTATTTAGCATGCTTAGAGTATCTTACTTTTGTAGGTTTCTTAGTGGTCACCCTGGGTATTATGCCGTATATGCAGGGATGTATATGACGTCACGAGCTACAGGCATTGACGTGGTACCACTAGATGGAAACGTGAAACCTTCTTCTATCCAGGACCTTACTCCCCTCACCTCTAAAACACAGTTGTCTTGTCTGCTGTGTGTGCACTGAATGCAACACCAGAGGGGCCTGAAATTTTTCCTTCAACCATCAGAAATGATTTAAGAAGCTCGTCATATCGAATCTATTGACCCCTAATCTGGGGTTCCTTGTCCTGTCTGAAGCCCAAGACTCATTTTGCTGTTATTCCTCCTGTGTTTAGGGAGCTTCCTGCAGCCATTCTGCAAGGAAAGGACGCTGGCAACAGAATCTTTGCCTTCCTTCAACTGAGGTGACTTAATTTCTCCCTCATCCCTGAAGGCTGTGTCCACTGCACGTGGAATCTGCAGGTCACAGTTTCCTTTCAGCTCTTGGGCTCCTCAGTTGCCTGGTTTCAGATCAGGCATCCTCTGTTATTTGCTGGTTTCAGATCAGGCATCTTCTGTCACTCGCTGGGCTCCCCAGATCATGGGTCACGTCTCTGTGGCTGCTTCAGAGTTTTCACTGTCTCTAGATTTCAGAAGTTTAATTTTCATGCGCCTTGGGGTGGATTTCTTTGGGCTTATCCCTTCACCTTTTCCCACCTCACGAATGCTGGGGGTTCACCTCCCTGCAGGGAGCCCACTGACCCTAAAGGTCAGGCTGAAGTGGTGGCGATGAGACTGGCTCACACCACCTGGCTCAGCCTCACTGCTGCTGCTGGGGGCGGTGGGGTGGGGTGGGGGGTGGAGGGAGGTGGGGATAGGATGGGGGTGAGATGGGTAGGGAGGGGGATAGAGTGGGGTGAGGTGTAGAGGTAATGTAGGGGTGGGATGGGGTGGGAGCGAGGTGGGGGTAGGGTGTTAGATCAATTCCCCACCCTTCCCACTGAAATGCAAAGGTGGGGTGAGGTGTTTTCATTGGTGTTGGGCTGGAGTAAGGCAAGTATTTCCAAAAAGCTATTCTTCTGGGTCACCCTGCTCCCAGTGGGAACAGGCTTTTCTGGGAACTTTTTGTGTCTGTGCCCGTTGGAGATTTGGGTCGGAGGCTTCTGAGCACTCTGTTAGGTATGTGTGGGAGACAGGAAGCCTGAGAGTCCCAGTCCCAAGGTCCCTGGGCAACCTGCCCCCCTTCCACCTCCCAGTCTTTCTATGTGTGTTTGCTGTGTTATATCCAGCCTTTTAAGGGAGGACCTGGGAGGAATGGGGTCCTTGAATGAGGTTTTTATCTCTTTCCATAGAACCTGAAAGTTACAAGGAAATGTAGTGAGGTCTTCTGGCCTCCACCATCAAAGACCCTGTCAGGGTCACTCCAGTCTACAGGTGAGAATGTCAAGGCTCAGAACCTATGACTTTCTAAGGCCACACAGGGAATTGAGAGCAGAGCTCAGTCCAGAGTCCCAGACCACGGCTCTTTCTTCTTTGTATACTCCTTCTAGACTCTTCTCCACTCTAGATGGTCCCCATGTTACTAATAAATTACACCATAAATAAAACAGAACTAAAAGAAAACTCCCTTTTTCTATTCAAGATACCCTGCTTCTCTTCTTATGGTGGCTTCTGCTACTGTTGCTTTTGCTATGGTGGTAGGAATGTGATGGTTGTGGTGATGATGGCAGTGATGTTGGTGGTGGTGGTGATAATGGTGATGGTGGTGATGACGGTAATGATGATGATGGTGACGGTGATAATGATGGTAATGACATGGTGGTGGTGATCATGATGATGGTGAGGATGGTGGTGGTGATGATGGTAATGGTGATGATGATGGTGGTGGTGGTGATGGTGGTGATGGTGATGATGGTGATGATGACAATAATGATGATGGTGGTGATGGTGATGGAGGTGATGATGGTAACGGTGATGATGATGGTGGTGGTGGTGATGGTGGTGATGATGATGATGGTGATGACAATAATGATGATGGTGGTGATGGTGATGGAGGTGATGACGGTGATGGTGGTGATGGTGATGATGATGGTGATTATGGTGGTGATGACAATGAGGGTAATGGTGGTGATGGTGACGATGATGGTAATGACATGATGTAGTGATCATGATGATGGTGAGGAAGGTGGTGGCGATGATGGTGATTGTGATGGAGGTGATGATGATGGTGATGGTGATGATGATGTTAGTAATGATGGTGATGGTGGTGATGATGGTGATGATGGTAATCACATGGTGGTGGTGATCACGATGATGGTGAGGATGGTGGTGGTGATGATGGTAATGGCGATGATTATGATGACGGTGGTGGTGGTGGTGGTGATGATGATGGTGGTGATGATGGTGATGGTGGTGATGATGGTGATTATGATGATGGTGATAATGGTGGTGATGGCAATGAGGGTAATGATGGTGATGGTGATGATGATGGTAATGACATGATGTGGTGATCATGATGATGGTAAGGAAGGTGGTGGCGATGATGGTGATGGTGATGGAGGTGATGATGATGGTGATGGTGATAATGGTGATGATGATGTTGGTAATGATGGTGATGATGGTGATGATGATGGTGATGGTGGCGATGATGGTAATGATGGTGATGATGGTGATGGTAATGACATAGTGGTGGTGATCGTGATGATGGTGAGGATGGTGGTGGTGTTGATGGTGCTGATGACAGTGATGGTGACAATAGTAATGATGATGATGATGGTGGTAATGATGGTGATGATGACCACAATCAAGATGACTGTGGTGATAATGGTGGTGAAAATAGTGATGGTGGTTTTCTGACCTCTAGTTCTTCAGAACTATGTTCTTCCTGGGGCATTGCAGTGAATAGATGGTAAGCAGTCCCCCAAGGCCCTGACGGAGTTTCTAGAAAGAGCATTGTAACCCAGCTGGCTTTTAACTGTGGCTTCCTTGAGAGGGGTGGAAGGTCCAGAGCATGTCAAGCAGACGAGGCTGCTGCTAGCAAGGGAGGAGAATTGGGAGGAACTGTGAGGTCAACCTTTGCATCTGAGGCTTGACCCTGCTTCAGCCTGGAGGTGTCCAAAGTGAAGGGCCAAGGCCAGGGGATGGGAGCTGGCTTGAGCCCGTTTCCCTATCTGGAACATACATATTCCCATGCCCAGACTCTGTCAGGGGCCTCCACGAGCCCCAATCAGCTCTTTGCTTTGGTCTTAAACAAGATCTTTCTGTGAAGTGCCATTT
>NW_022681090.1:0-38014 GCF_009764315.1 Trachypithecus francoisi | reverse complement strand
CTTTGTAGGATTCTGAACAGATTGCCTTATCTCTAGATTTCAGCTCTTTACGCTTCAAAACAAAAAGTTGGACCTGAGTTATCTTGACTGTTCTTAATGAAATTCTCTGAATCTTGTATAAGAAAAAAACTACATAATTTTCCCCTATTTTGTTCTGAAATATAGACAGATTTTCTTCTTTTTTATTCTTTGTTTAGAATACAACTTTGTGTTTTGTTTTGAATAAATCTTTGAGAATGAGATGTTGACTTCTGTGGGTCTTTCAAGGTGAATTTTCATTCAGGTGTAAAAAAATGATTCGCTCTTGGAAAATGTCAGCTGAGTGAGTTGCCAGTTTAAGTCAGGAATAAGTATAAAGTGTGTTTCTGTACAGAATATTACTTATGTCATGTAACTCTTTAATAAAGCATGATAGAGGGTTTTATTTTGTTTTTTGACTCGGAGTCTCATTCTGTCACCCAGGCTGGAGTGTAGTGGCATGATCTCAGCTCACTGCAACCTCCGCCTCCTGGGTTCAAGCAATTCTCTGCCTCAGCCTCCTGGGTAGCTGGGATTACAGGCACCCATTGCCACGCCTGGCTAATTTTTTTGTATTTTTAGTAGAGACAGGGTTTCACCAAGTTGGCCAGGCTGGTCTTGAACTCCTGACCTTGTGATCAACCCACCTCAGCCTCCCAAAATGCTGGGATTACAGGTATGAGCCACCACTCCTGCCATAGAGGGTTTTAAAAGAAATCCAGATCTCATGAAATGAGAATATCCAGAGAGAAAAAGGATTTAATTTAAAAAGAGAGATAGAGAGAAAAGGAACCTTCAGTAGTAACTGTATTCAGCCAAGGGGATCTGCTAATGGAATTATGAAATCCAGTTTGGGTAGTAAAGTGAACTTTCCCAGCCACTGACTCAAAGCACAAGATCCTAACGTGCTTAATGAACAGTGAAGGCTGACCTGTTAAGGATTAGGAATTTTAGACGTGTGTTACTCAAGCCTCTCATTCCCAGAACCAAACTTCCTCTCAATAAGAGAAAAGAAAGAATTCAGCATGATGGCTCCATCACTGGTCTGACCTCAGATCGTGCTGGTCTCAGTGATAATGGAAGGAAAGAGAAATCTTCTAAGCGATTCCACATTTCTGGTATTGTTTTTTACTCCTCTGACTTTATCTTTACCCAAATTATCCTGTAGCCTGATCTGTTTCTCCTGACATACAACAGTTTTTCTCTGAAATACAACGATCTGTGTTACCTTTATCAGCAGATCATTGTTCCATAGCAAAGTAATTACTGAGAGAAGACATGAAAGAAAAGAAGACTATTGTACATGCCTGTCAATTACTCTTATTGCTCTAATTTTCTTTCTTTATTTTAAACAATCTGTCCTTGTTTTAGGGAACAGTTTTTCATGAAGCTGAAATCAAAATTTGTCCTTAACAAGTTGTCATTCTTCATAGAATGTCAATGCAATAATACCTTCAGGCTCTTGGAGAAGGTATAATTTATAAAAGTCCATTTTTGTATATAGGATCTTCTCCTAAACATCTTCAACAGTTTGAGTTGAGCCACTGCATGCAAACTGGTGACCTTGCTAATGACGGCGGTTGGTTCTACTACTTCACCCATCCCGTTTGTCTTGGTGAATGAATGAAGGGGTTTAAGATAAGACTACTGGCCAATACTGTAGCTGACTTATAAACACCTGGAAAAGTGGTGAGATGGGCTCTGTTATCGCTGAACAAGTTTCCTTCAAAACCTTAGAGAAAATGTACTAAAATTTTTTTAATCCAGAAAATTATGTTTTTACTGTTAGATTAGGTTATTTTTAATCCAGATAATTACATTTTATGTTAACTGTATACATTATATTTTTCTGTACTAAGTAAGGTCAAAATTATGTTTTTAATTTATTGAATTTCATAATACTACCTTATGCTGAATTCATTCGATTGCATGCAGAAGATTCTGAATGACAACCAAAATATCAGCTATATGTTTATTCAAAATCATTTTTAATGTTAATTCAGTAAATGTTTTAACTGCGAGGCATCACCCTAAGGCAATCATATTCTCCAATTAGGAAGTATATATGCAAAGCTATGTTATAATTAAGGAGAGAATTTTTGAGTTTACAGAGTCATAAAACATAAGTGAATTGGGAGATAATTTTTGAGTTAGCAGAATCAAAAAATATAAGTGAACTGAATGTTTCCTGACTCAAATGGATTAAGGAGTTCATTTCTGTAAAAAGAGGTGCAACTTCTTGGAAATGTAGGCTTCTCTCAGCTGAGTAGGGTGTTTTCTTCTCTAACTGTGCTTATGTTAGAGTGTCCAATAAATATTGCAGCTTGGACTTAGGTCTTTTATTTTCTTTGTTTCATTTTGTTAGATGCTTGTGTGACACACTGCAAATATCTGGATATGTTCACACCTCCATTCAAGTCAGCATTTGTTATATGAGTCACTCTCTTTACTTAAGGCAACGATCACTATCTCTTTCTGTACTGAATATATTATATTTTGGTTTACATTTTCCCTTTTGCGATTCCTCATTTTCAAGTTATACATGTAGGCTGCCCATGGTCTCAAAAAAAGCAAATAACTATATAAATGCTCTGTCTTATTCTAAGTAATAACAACCACATATTTGAAGATTTTTGGAAGATTTTGCTACATGGAAATATGTCAATGTTGTGGGGCCACTGGGTTATTTATTCATAACTATATATCTAAAATCAAGGGGAAAGGGCAGGGATGTTCTTACAATAAATAATAATAGAGTACAATCTCTGACAGTGATGGCAGGTAGTGACGTTATGATTTCACGGAAAAGTAATCTGAGACTGAGATGGTGGCTCATGAGCATCTCCATCCAGGAAAAGCAATCTATGACTGAGATGGTAAGACATGGGCATCTCAGCTCAGGAGAAACAGTCTATGAACCAGACAATGAGGGATGATGATCTTATTCCTGCATTTATTAGAATGGGACTTTGCAACATTCCATGTCAGCCTCTAGCTCAAGAATGATTTGCTGATTAACAGGCTCAAGCTTTCTTGACAGAGTGGGCAGAGTGGCAAAAACGCTGAGTAGAGAGTAGTGGAAGCTTGTCTGGGGGGGTCTGGGGTCTCTGGTAGCTGTTTCTTTCAGTAAACAGCCTTCCTCAAAAACACAACCTTCTGGCCTCCCTCTGTCCACGTCAGATGTCCCACGTGCCTGTGCTATGAGAGCAAGTCTTTACTATTTTAGAAATGTTTCCTTCTGGTCATGCCCAGTAGCTCATGTCTGTAATTCTAACACTTTGGGAGGCTAAGGAGGGAGAATGGCTTGAGTCCAGGAATTCAAGACCACCCACCTGGGCAACATAGGGAGACACCATCTCTGCAAAAAAAAAAAAAAAGTTGTTAACTGAGCGTGGTGGTACACATGCCTGTGGTCCTAGCTACTTGGGAAGGTAAGACAGGAGGATTACTTGAGCCCAGGAGTTCAAAACCAGCCTGGACAACATAGCAAGACTCCATCTCTGCAAGAAATAAAATAATTAGCCAGGCATGGTAGTGAGTATTTGTGAGGCTGAGGCAGGAGGATCCTTGAGCCCAGGAGATCAAGGCTGCAGTGAGCTGTGATTGTACCACTGCACTCTAGCCTGGGTGACAGAGAGACACCTTGCCTCAAAGAAAAAAAAAAAGAAATTTCTTTTCCTTACTGTCGTCAAATCATACATGTTCCATTGTTGTTTTTTTTGGGCATCCCCCAAATCAGTGTAACACATTCTCATTAGTGGTTCTAGCTGTTCCTGTATCAATGTCTAGTATTTTCAGGCATTCCTGCCTGTAATACTGGAAATGCATTGTCTAGGCTAGCCATAAGGTGTAGGTAGTAAAACACAAAACAAAACAGGAACACATTGGAACTGCTCTTGGAGTCTCACCATGCAAATGCTCCTACCCTTCTAACAATTCCACAACCCCCACAAACGTACGTAGTCCAGTTTCGTGAGCTGAATTGGACAGTTCTGCTTTAATTGGTGGACAGGATTGAATTTGGAGAAAGATACTAGTTTATTTTTTCCACTCTCTCTAAATATAGTGTCTCTTTTGTTTTTGTTTTTGTTTTTGTTTTTGTTTGACATGGAATCTCAGTCTGTTGTCCAGCCTGGAGTGCAGTGGCGTAATCTCGGCTCACTGCAAACTCCACCTCCCAGGTTCAAGTGAACTTCCTGCCTCAGCCTCCCAAGTACCTGGGATTACAGGCACACACCACCACACCTGGCTAATTTTGTATTCTTAGTAGATATGGGATGTCACCATGTTGGGCAGGCTGGTCTCAAATTCTTGACCTCAAGTGATCCACCTGCCTCAGCTTCCCAAAGTGCTGGGATTACATGCATGAGTCACTGCACCAAGCCAGGATATATGTTTTCTTCAAAGCAAAAAAGAATCACGCGAACTTCAAGTTTTGAAGATAACATCAAAGAACGACACAGTCCAGGACTAAGCCTGGAGAAGAGCTATTTTTCTCAGCTCTGCAGGAAGCAGCGTACAAATACATGGCAAGAATGGGGGTCTCAGGAAACAGTAAAGGGGCCAGGTGGGATGGTAAGAGAAGTTTGGCACACCAAGGAAGGCTCTTGGAGGATAGGCATGAGAGATGGCCATGAATCTCTTTCACCCATCAGTACTGGCAGCATAGTCTTTGGTGTTAGTTTGTTTTGTTTTTTGAGACAGGGTCTCCCTCTGTGGCCCAGGATAGAGTGCAGTGGTGCAATCATAGTTTATTTTAGCCTCAAATTCCTGAGTTCAAGCAATTGCCCTGCCTCAGCCTCCTGAGTAACTAGGATGACAGGATAGTGTCACAATGTCTGGTTCATTTTTGTATTTTTAGTAGAGATGGGGTTTCACCATGTTGGCCAGGCTTGTCTCAAACTCCTGGTCTCAAGTGATCCACCTGCCTTGGCTTCCCAAAGTGATGGGATTACAGGCATGAGTCATAATGCCAAGCTGGCCAACATAATCTTTGGAAGTCAGAAGAGTCCTGGGGATTTGATTTATGAGACAAAGTAAAACATAATTCCATATTCCTAAGCTGACTTTACATTTGGACATACACCCTGAAACAAAGTTGACATTTAAGGAAATACCCATAAACACAATTATCTATTTATTACTTATGTTAGTTTTGAGGAGCATTCTTAGCAGGGCAGATATTTAGATGTCTATGCCAATATTTATTTCTCTACAGAGATGTGTAAAAGAATGGAGAGTACTTAAAAAAGAAAAGGTAATGAAAGATATCAACGTAGTGTTTATAAGAATGTCAGGCTGGGTGCAGTGACTCACACCTATGGTCTTAATATTCTGGGAGGCCAGGGTCAGGGGATTGCTTGAGGCTGGAAGTTTGTGACTAGCCTGGGCAACATACTGAGACCTCATCTCTACAAAAAATTAAACATTAAAAAATTAATTAGGCATGGTGACACTCATCTGTAGTCTCAGCTACTCAGGAGGGTGAGGCAGGAGGATCACTCCCAAGCCTGGGAGATTGAGGCTGTATTGAGCCATGATCACACCACTGCACTCCTGCTTGGGGCAGAGTGAGATCCTATCTCTAAGATCAAAAAAAAACAAGCAAGCAAACAAATAAACAAACAAAATTCAGCTTAAAGGGGGTCTTTTAAAACTACTATTTCATTTGGAAAAAAACCTCACTTTAATATGGTAAATAATACACATACACATAAATTTTTAATTCCCAGAGCCAGACACGGTGGCTTTTGCCTATAATCTTAGCACTTTGGGAGGCTGAGATGGGCAGATCACCTGAGGTTAGGAGTTTGAGACCAGCCCAGCCAAAGTAGTGAAACCTCATCTCTACTAAAAGTAGGAAAATTAGTCAGGTGTGGTGGCTCGCAGCTGTAATCCCAGCTACTGGGGAGGCTGAGGCAGAAGAATCACTTGAACCCGGGAGGCAAAGGTTGCAGTGAGCCCAGATCATGCCACTGCACTCCAGCCTGGGGGACTGAGACTCCATCTCAAATTAAAAAATACAAGAGTTCCAATTCCTAATCATTGTTTTTCAACAAGTACTTATAAATCTTCACCCTTTGAGCTCTGATCTTTCTCTTAGGGATGCCCTTTGTATGAAGAGGATTGAATGCATAGAGTCTCATGTCCATCCTAAGAGCAACATAACCGAAGCTACCAGATACTCCACGCCCCTGGCTGCTGAGAGCCATGCTGTGAAACCTCAGATCTGGATTGGAATTCTTTCCCCAGCCACGGATGGAAAAACGAAACTACATGTGTTCACTGTAGATAATTCAGATATAAGTAAGTTTTCTACCAGAAATGAAACATTGTGATATATGCAATTCTATCACTTGGCATAATTTTTTTAAGGACAACACACGGTTATGGTTTGAATAGTGGCCTTCTGTCCCTCACATTCACATGATAAAGTTCTAATCCCCAGTACCTGTGAAAGTGACCTTCTTTGGAAGTGAGGTCTTTGTAGATGTCATCAAGTTAAAATGAGGTCATTTGGGTGGGTTCTAAATCCAAGGACTAGTGTCCTAATAAAAAGATAGAATTTGGTGGCTCATGCCTATAATCTCAGCACTTTGGGAGGCCCAGGTGGGTGGATCACTCGAGGCCAGGAGTTTGAGACCAGCCTGGCCAACATGGTGGGACCCTATCTCTATATTTAAGAAAAAAAAGGAGAGGGGCAATTAGGACACAGACACACACCCAGGGAATATGCCATGGGGAGATGAAGGCTGAGATAGGACTGATGTTTCTAAAACTAAACCATGCTCAAGATCACCAGCAAACCACCAGAAGAGAGGGAGGAAGCATGAGACAGTCTCTCCTTCAGAGACTCGAAGGAACTGACATGGTTTGGCTCTGTGTCCTTCCCAAATCTCACCTCAAATTGTAATGTCCATAATCCTCACATGTCAAGGACAGAACCACGTGAAGGCAATTGTATCATGGGGATAGTTTCCCAGAGATGCTGTTCTTGTGATAGTGAGTTTTCATGAGGTCTGATAACACTATAAGAGTTTGGCATTTCCTCTGTTTGCACTAACTCCATCCTGCCACCCTGTGAAGAAGGTGCCTACTTCTCTTTCACCTTCTGCCATGATTGTAAGTTTCCTGAGGCCTCCCCAGCCATGCAGAATTGACTGTGAGTCAAACCTCTTTCCTCTATAAATTACCCAGTGTTGGATATTTCTTCAAAGCAGTGTGAGAACAAACCAATATAGGAACCAACTCTATCAACCTTTTTTCCATATACATATATATAATATGTATGTCTATATATACACATACACATATTTATGTATGTGTATGTATAGATACATAAATACATAAAAATACGTAAAATATAGATACATAAAATGTATATATTGTGCATATATATGCATAAATTTTATGCACATATACATATTTTATATATGCATAAATTTATACATATATACATATAAAATATGTGTGTGCATATTTATATATACACACATACATACTTTTTTTCCATAAAATATACACTCTGTACAACCTGCCAAACCTTTGATCTCAGACTTCCCTGCTTACCTGTGTGACATTATGGCCAAACATTTTCTGTCCTCTTTGCTCTTATAGTTGAGCATCTTTCTGGGACAAAACTGCAGGATTATTTTACCTACTATGAAATTCTGGAAGAGTTTATCTGGATTAAATAGAAGAAGAAAAATAGGAGATAGATCAAGGGATATGATCTTTCAGCTTGTGACTCAACTCAGGTGATATGGTTTGGCTGTATCCCAACCCAAATCTCATCTTGAATTCTATCTCCCATAATTCCCAGGTGTTGTGGGAGGGACCCTGTGGGGGATAACTGAATCTTGGGAGCAGTTTCCTTCATAGTATTCTTGTGGTAGTGAATAAATCTCACAAGATCTGCTGGTTTTTTAAGGGGTTTCCTCTTCCACTTGACTCTCATTGTTTCTTGCCTGCTGCCATATAAGATATGCCTTTTACCTTCCACTGTGATTGTGAGGCCTCCCCAGCCACATGGAGCCATGAGTCCATTAAGCCTCTTTTTCCTTATACATTACCCAGTCTCAGGTATGTCTGTAGTAGCAGATGAAAACGAACTAATATACCAGGTCAGTGGAAATCGTGTAAGGGAGTTTGAACTCATCTTCGCTGCTTTGTGTAGAAGAAGAAATCTCAGTATAGAGGCAGAATCTGCTGCCCTCAAGATTAAGACAGAAGGGAAGAGAGGCAACCCTGCTTCCCTAAAGGCAGGTCAGAATGAGTACATGCTCACTTTGGGATCCAACTTTCCTAAGAGAAAAAATCACTCCTCCCCTGGGATAAGGAAAAGATGAACATGGGAGTTGGAGAGGTTTCTTAGGAGAAGTGGAGGTGTTTCTCCTATACTTTTCCCCTGGAGAGTAAAATAACCATCCCCCCAACCCACCGCCCCATGGAAAATAATCATTTCTTTCTTACAGCACATCAAATCTGTTAATTAATGTTTTACTTTGAACTCAGTCCATTGCAAAATCATCAGCCCGAAACAGCAGATATTCTTGCACAGGAATCACTAATGCTCAGTGTGTTTACCATGTGGTTTTCCTGTCCAATGTTTTAAAATTCCACATGTGTAACTGATCCATGGAGAACAGTTCCATTGCTTAGAGAACTTAGCAGGATAACCCCATCAGGCGGCAAGATGACAGTAGCTTTGCACACTGAAAAAGAACAAAAACACATTAATAAACAGGGAAAGGCTTTGATGATGAGCTCACCAACAGAGGTAGAGCCAAAGGAGGCAGAATTTAAAAAGTGCTAGAGGCTTCTATCCAGGGACTGGGGAGACTTTGATGAGGACACAGGCTCAGTTGGGTTCTGTTTGGCAGATACACTTAAGGAGGAATTAGGAAAAAACCAAAAAGGCCCTGGAGGCTTCCAACAAACTGTTTGTGTTGCAATACTTTGGCTGCAAGATATTTTCTTCTGTCCCCAGCCAGAAGGAGCAATCCTGGTGCTTAATAAAAAGGCAGGAAGGCCCAAAGTGGCTCTTGACTTGCCAAGGCAGCATTACAGAGAGTTAAGTCCTACCTTAGGGAATGCTAGTCACCTGCTGGAGGAGTTAGTGTTACTGGAAAAGAGGCCCAACCCAGGCCCCAAGAAAGGATTCTTGGAACTCTACAAGAAAGAACTCTGGGTGAGTCCATAAAGTGAAAGCAAGTTTATTAAGAAAGTAAAGGAATAAAGAATGGCCACTGATTAGACAGAGCAGCCCCGAGGGCTGCTGGTGGCCCATTTTAATGGGGCTGACTGTTTGGGAAGGGGGCAGAAAGCATATAAGAAATCTTCGTACCTTTCACTTTTTCTGTGAACTTAAAACTGATCTAAAAAGTCTAAAAAAGAGAAAAAAGAGTACAGACACCTTGTAGCATGGGTGATCCCCAAAACAGAATGCTATGTGGACGAAGTCAGTCATAAAAGACCACACATTGTAGGTTTCATTTACATGAAATATACTAAAAGGCAAATGTATAAAGACAGAAAACAGATTTTGTGGGGCCGATGTGTGTGAGGTTCAGCTTTCCTGCATGCTGTATTTCTTCTAGGTGAGGCCACAGGACCCAGATTGGTGGGTCCTGGTGGAGCCATGGGTGTCAGACATGTAAAAAAAAGACATCTCGAAAACAATCTGAGGTTTGACAATAGTGATATCCTTTGCAGGAGTAATTGAGGAAGTTGCATATCTTACGTGCAATAGTCTGGGCAACACAGTGTCGACAAAAAGAGTCAAACTGTAAAATATTTGAAGAGATTTATTCTGAGCCAAAAGTGAGTGAATATGGCCCATGACATGGCTTCCAGGAGATCCTGAAAACACATGCTCAAAGCGATTGGGATGCAGCTTGGTTTTATACATTTTAGAGAGGCATGAGACATCAATCAAATACATTTAAGAAATACATTGGTTTGGTCTAGAAAGGTGGGACAACTTGAAGCCGGGGGTGGGTTGGGGGCTTCCAGGCTATACATAAATGTAAACGTTTTCTGGTTGGCAGTTGGTTGAGTTTGTTTAAAGATCTGGTACTGATAGAAAGGAATGCTCAGGTTGAGATAAAAGATTGTGGAGACGAAGTTTCTTTTGAAATCTCATAGTGGCTGCCCTTAGAGTCAATAGATAAGTATTTCCTTTCAGATCTTTAAAAGGTTCTAGACTCTCAGTTAATCTCTTCAGGACTGGGAAAGCCTGGAAGAAAAAGATCTAGTTATGATAATAGATGTTCTTTACAGACACAAATTTTCCCCTACAAAACATAGATTCACAGGGCCATTTCAAAGTATGGCAAAGAAATGCTTTTATTTTGATTTTCTGGTCTCATAATGTAATGCCAGAATGTAAGTTATGATATATAATGTTGAATAAAACCCATCTGATGAGAATTTATGGTTTGTAGGGCATGATACCTCCGACCCCTCAGGAATTTGGGCAAGATAAGAAAAAATCAGAGCTTAGTCCTCAATCAGAAAACCCTATTTCTAAAAATATAGATGTAAATGAATACCTGAGAAATTCTTGCACTGATGGAAATGTTGTACAACACGGTATTCTTGTGGTGGTGGTCCAACTTTGTAAACTTACTAAAATCATTAACTCATTACACTAAAACAAGTGGGTTTTACAGTATGTAAATTCTACCTCAGTTGTTTAAAGTGAATTACACACAGGACAAAGCCCAAAGAAAGAATTGGTAAATAAGCTGACAGCCTAGAGCAGAAGTTTCTCTGGGGCTTCAAGAATCAGGCAATCATTTAGTAGCAGAAACCAGCTCCCTCATGATGCCTACAAAGGCAATGAGAGTCATCCAATTGGTACTTGCAACACTCTTTTATTATTGTAAAACTTGAGGCATAGTTCGTTCTAGTTCAAAAATAAAATTCTAAGAGCCCCCCACCCCAACCATCTGAATGGACTCCTCCTCTCAGCCAAGGGCATTCCAAGTTAACCTGAAAAACTAGTTCAGGCTATGATGGGATATAGGGATCAGACATGTCTTACGATGCCCTCCTCAGTTTTGGAATTACTGATAGAACCGACTTTTTAAGTTCTTATACTTTTACCATCTATTCTCTCTATAGCCTGCTACCTGGAGGCTTCATTTGCCTCATGAAACCTTGGTTTCCACAACCCCTTATCATAACCCAGACATTCCTTTCTACTGATAATAACCCTTTCAACCTATTACCAATTAGAAAACTTTTAAATCTACCTATAATCCGGAAGCCCCCTCTTCAAGTTTTTTTCCCTTCCATGTCAAATCAAGGTACATCTTATATGTATCCATTGATGTCAAAGTCACCTCTCTGAGAAGTACCCATTTTTATCTGGGGTATCTTCCATGGACCCAAGAGGTGCACATATTCACAAGCCTGTGTGTGTCTTCCTCTTGTTAATCTGCCTTTTATTATGGGACTTCAGAAAGATTAGAGAAAAAGTTATTTTTTCCTCCTTGCAATGGGAAACATTGATTGTATATTTTGGGGTCAGTTGCACACCAAAATTATATAACAATATATGTTGTATCTTTAAACAATTGTATGTGATGATGCTCAGCTCTGCTTTAAAATTACTTTTAAGCAATATCTGCAGGATACAGTATATATTTTTCTACAGTCATTTTTTTTTAATGTTGACAGACACAGCCCAGATGGAACAATCAGTTTTCTCTGGAAGTAGCATGGTAATAAGAAGAAAAAAAATGTAAGAGACCATGAGCTGAGGGGCCTGTAAAATGCATATGGATCTCTGCAAGAGGAGACTTCAACACAAGACAAATTATTCTTGCTGTGGTTGAGTTACAGCATATGCGTATAGCTTTTGGGTTATTTTAACATCTTTGAGTACTTTAAAATGAACTGGATAGGTTTGGAATGTATTGTTAAAAGAAATTAAAATAAGTTAATTGTTTGTTTTTAAAATTTTTTTTAGAGGCAGAGTCTCAGTCTGTCACCCAGGCTCTGGAGTGAAGTGGTACAATTATAGCTCAGTGCAGCTTCAACCTCATGTGCTCAAACCATCTTCCTGGCTTAGCCTCCTGAGTAGTGGGACCACAGGCAAACATTATCATGCCCAACTAATTTTTCCTTTAATTTGTTTGTATAGAAGTGGTTTCACTCTAATGCCTAGGCTGCCCTTTAATTCCTGGCCTTCAGTGATTCTCCCACCTTGGCCTCCCAGTGTGCTGAGGTTTCCTTGGGTGTGAGCTATAGCACCTGGCAAATGAGTTTCTTTTTCAACAGTTTTACATTTATAGAAAGATTGTGAAGATAGTAAAGAGACTTCCTCCATACCCACAATCAGTTTTCCATATTATTAATATTTGATATTTATATGATAAATGTATCAAATTAATGAACTATTTGGATTTTGTTAGTTTTTCCCTAGTGTCTTTTTTGGGTCCAGATTTCCTTCCAGAACACCACAATTATATTTTGTTGTTATGTCTCTTTAGGTTTATCTTTATCGTGACAGTTTCTCAAACGTTCTTGTTTTTGGCTGATGGCCTTGACAGTTTATTTTGTAGCTTTGCCTTCTAATATTGATGTTTTTCTCATGGTTAGACAGGCTTCCAGTCTCTTGGGGGAAGACCACAGAGGTAAAGTTCTGTCTTTAAACAATTCTATGCAATTATACTCAGCTCTGCTTTAAAACTACCTTAGTATTATCAGCAGGTTAGAGTAGAGTTTATTTCAGACTCTTTAAAAAAATGTGGCCAGGCACGGTGGCTTACACCTGTAATCCTAACACCTTGGGAGGCTGAGGCTGGTGGATCCCCTGAGATCGGGGGTTCAAGACCATCTTGACAAACATGGAGAAACCCCATCTCTACTAAAAATACAAAACTACTGGGGCATGGTGGTGCATGCCTGTAAACCCAGCTACTCAGGAGGCTGAGGCAGGAGAATCACTTGAACCCAGAGGCGGAGGCAGTGAGCCAAGATCACAATGTTGCACTCCAACCTGGGCAACAAGAACGAGTCTCCATCTCAGAAAACAAACAAACAGACAAAAACAAACCAAAAAAAATTAAAGAAAGAACATGACAACGAAGGTGGTCATTTCAATGCCAGCTTGCTGTGGTTTTGAAACAACAAAGAACAAATGAAGCCCAACTAAGCCCTCAGTGTGTGAATCCAATGATAATGTCTTCACCCCACATCACCTTCTTTATCCTAATATAGGAAAAAAGGAGTGTCCATTTCTTGGCCATTCAGGGGTATCTTTTAGCCTCCAAAGGGCAAGTGGACATGAAAATAGGCTCTTGCAGAGTAAGGAATTTATCCTCACTAAAAATTTGGACCTTTTATTCATCACACTTTTCTTGCATTCATTTTGCTTTTGTTTTTTAACATAGAGTCTCACTGTGTTGCCCACGCTGGTGTGCATTGGCATGATCTCAGCTCACTGCAGCCTTCACTTTCTGGGTTCAAGTAATTCTCTGCCTCAGCCTCCTGAGTAGCTGTGACTACAGCTGTGCCCCACCACACCCAGCCAATTTTATATTTTTAGTAGAAATGGGGTTTCTCCACATTGACCAGGTTGGTCTTGAACTCCTGACCTGGTCTACCTACCTCAGCCTCTCAAAATGCTAGGATTACAAGTGTGAGTCACCGCACCCAGCCTACTTTAATATTTTATGAGATGGAATTTAAGTATTTCACATTTTGACTGCTGAAGTTTTGGTGCCCACTGAAATTTTATGCTCTATTTCCCCATAAATTGAAATTTGGCTCAATTTACCCTTCTTATTCCTGGTTAAACCCCAACTGCTGGTTAAAAGTTCTATTTATCCATACACATATACTAATGGAGGAGACCACCCCTCATATTGTCTTATACCCAATTTCTGCCTCCAAAGAAAGAAGAAGTGAAAACTAAAATGTAGAAATGAAATCCACAGGCAGAGAGCCTGGCGCTGCACTCTGGTCTTGGTTAAAGACCGACCCCTGACCTAACCGGTGATGTTATCTGTAGATTCCAGACGTTGTATAGAAAAACATTGTGAGAATCCCTGTCTTGTTCTGTTCCATTCTGATTACCAGTGCATGCAGCCCCCAGTCATGTACTGCCTGCTTGCTCAATCCATCACAACCCTCTCACGTGGACCCCCTTAGAGTTGTAAGCCCTTAAATGGGACAGGAATTGCTCACTCGGGAGCTTGGTTTTTGGAGATTTGAGTCTACTGATGCTCCCAGCTGAATAAAGCCCTTCCTTCTACAACTCGGTGTCTGAAGGGTTTGTCTGCAGCTCCTCCTGCTACATTTCTTGGTTCCCTGACCTGGAAGTGAGGTGACTAACGGAGGGAATGGTCTAAGCAGCCCCTTAGGTGTCTTAGGCCTGCCCTGTGGAGCATCCCTGCAGGGGACCCCTGCCAGCTTGAGTGATGTGGATCCTGAGAGGGCTTCTGAGTAGGCAATTGCCCCAGTGGGACTCCTCACTAGAGCAGCGCATGGCAGGCTCCCATGGAGGATCAGTGCAGTGGTTGAACACTGGGAAGAAACTGGCACTTAGAGTCTGGACATCTGACAAAATTGACAAATGGGATCTAATTAAACTAAAGAGTTTTTGCACAGCAAAAGAAACTACCATCAGAGTGAACAGGCAACCTACAGAATGGGAGAAATTTTTGCAATCTTCCCACCTGAAAAAGGGCTAATATCCAGAATCTACAAAGAACTTAAACAAATTACAAGAAAAAATCAATGATCTCATCAAAAAGTGGGCGAATGATATGAACAGGCACTTCTCAAAAGAAGACATTTATGCAACCAACAGACACATGAAAAAATGCTCATCATCACTAGTCATCAGAAAAAATGCAAATTAAAACCACAATGAGATACCATCTCACACCAGTTAGAATGGTGATGATTAAAAAGTCAGGAAACAACAGGTGCTGGAGAGGATGTGGAGAAATAGGAACGCTTTTACACTGTTGGCAGGAGTGTAAACTAGTTCAGGCATTGTGGAAGACAGTGGGGCAATTCCTCAAGGATCTAGAACTAGAAATACTATGTGACTCAGCCATCCCATTACTGAATATATACCGAAAGGATTATAAATTATGCTGCTATAAAGACACAGGCACCTGTATATTTATTGCAGCACTATTCACAATAGCAAAGACTTGGTACCAAACTAAATGCCCATCAATGATAGATTGGGTAAAGAAAATGTGGCACATATACACCATGGAATACAATGCAGCCATAAAAAGGATGAGTTCACATCCTTTGTGGGGACATGGATGTAGATAGAAACCATCATTCTTAGCAAACTATCACAAGGACAGAAAATCAAACACTGCCTGTTCTCACTCATAGGTGGGAATTGAACAATAAGAACATTTGGACACAGGGTGGGGAACATCACACACCCTGGCCTGTCATGGGGTGGGGGAGGTGGGGAAGGATAGCATTAGGAGAAATACCTAATGTAAATAATGAATTAATGGGTGCAGCACACCAACATGGCACATGTTGTATACATATGTAACAAACCTATACGTTGTGCACTTGTACCCTAGAACTTAAAGTATAATAATAAAAGATATATTTTTATTGCAAATGGTACTTCATTAAGAACTATAAATAACCATTTTAGTTTTCATTTTACCATTTTTATTGAATTAGTATTTCAATATTTTCTGCAGACATTTGGTATTTCTTTTTAAAACATTTTTTATTTCCAATTGTATTAGGACACAGACACACATAGAGGTATGATCACGTGAGGATACACGGAGAAGACAGCATCTACAAGCCAAGGAGAGAGGCCTCAGGAGGAAACAGTGCTGCCCACACCTTGATCTCAGATTTCCAACCTCCAAGACTGTAAGAGACTCATTGTTTGTTGTTTATAAGCTTCCCAGTCTGTGGTATTCTGTGATAGCAGCCTGAAATGGACTAAGATGTCTCATAAGAAGAGGAGATAAGGACACAGACACACACAGAGGGATGATCCTGTGAGGGCACAGGAGAAGATGGCATTTCCAAGCCCAGATGAGAAACCTCAGGAGGAACCAGGCCTGCTCACACCTTGATCTCAGACTTCCAGCCTCCAGGACCATGGGAGAATTCTGGGGGACCTGGTTATGCAGCCCTAGCAAACGAACACAGCAAGCATTATTTTCTCTACCATATCTAAGGGTAAATCACCTTCCTTTAAAATGGTAAGACCCTAAATCATAAAAATGCATTCCCATCTCTTATGTCTATTTTTCTCAGGGTAATAACTATGAGTAGAGTCTTACCAATAAAGTTCTTCACCTAACGTATAAAACTGGCCTTGGCCGGGCGCGGTGGCTCAAGCCTGTAATCCCAGCACTTTGGGAGGCCGAGATGGGCAGATCACGAGGTCAGGAGATCGAGACCATCCTGCCTAACATGGTGAAACTCCGTCTCTACTAAAAAATACAAAAAACTAGCCAGGCGACGTGGCGGGGGCCTGTAGTCCCAGCTACTCGGGAGGCTGAGGCAGGAGAATGGCGTAAACCTGGGAGGCGGAGCTTGCAGTGAGCTGAGATCCGGCCACTGCACTCCAGCCTGAGTGACGAGCGAGACTGTGTCAAAAAAAAAAAAAAAAAAAACTGGCCTTAACCACCAAACCCTGAAAGTTCATTTGTAACAATAGTTTTTACAACAGGAAAAACCAAATTCAGTTATAATCATCTAAAAAGCACCCTCAAGTACATCATGTTCTTATTCTAATTCTTCTTTTACTCATAGAATTCTCTTAGTTTTTTTTTTTTTTTTTAAAGAACCTCCAACTATATGCAGAAAAAAATTGTGATCCAAGAAATTGTGACTGGGCACAGTGGCTCACAGCTGTAATCCCAGCACTTTGGGAAGTCAAGTTGGGCAGATCACTTGGGGTCAAGGTGTGAGACCAGCCTGGCCAACATGGCGAAACCCCATGTCTGCTAAAAATACAAAAATTGGACAGGCATAGTGAAATGCACCTGTAATCCCAGAAACTCAGGAGGCTGAGGTACGAGAATCACTTGAACCCAGGAGGCAGAGGTTGCAGTGAGCCGAGATTGCACCACTACACTCAAGCGTGTGAGAAAGAGCAACACTCTGTCTCAAAAAAATAAAATAAAATAAAATAAAAATAAAAAAAGGAAATTGCAATGGGATGCTGCTGCATCCAAGTGGCTATGTTTGTGAATTAGGAGGATAAAGGAAATTGAAGAGGAGGATGGCAAGAAACGAAGGCTCAAATGTCTGTTTGTTTTCTCTTCTAATGGATGTTTGCAAAAGAGTGGCACATATAAGAGGAACTTCAGCTGTTAAAATAATTACAGTATGCAATCCTTGGCTTGTCTTTCTTCTTGATATTATGGGACTGTCTTTCCAGAGTTAGAATGGTGCTTCTAGGAAACCCAAGAAAAAATATTCATTTTCATCAAAAACTTAATTGGTGCATTTATTGAGAGCCTTGTCTGTGGTCACGCTGATATCACAGCAAACTACCTGACAGTTTGCTGAGTAAAGCAAACAGTATTTAAACACAGCAGTCCTCAACCTTTTTGGCACCAGGGACAGGTTTTGTGGAAGACAACTTTTCCATGGCTAGGGTTGGGAGCCGGATGGTTTCAGGATGATTCAGGCACATTGCATTTATTGTGCACCATATTTCTATTATTATTCCATTGCAATATACAATGAAATAATTTTACAACACACCATCATGTAGAATCAGTGGGAGCCCTGAGCTTGTTTTCCTGCAACTAGACAGTCCCATCTGGGGGGGATGGGAGACAGTGACAGATCATCAGGCATTAGATTCTCCTAAGGAGCATCAACCTAGATCCCTCCCATGTGCAGTTGACAATAGGGTTCATGCTCCTGTAAGAATCTAATACCACCGCTGATCTGCCAGGAGGTGGCAATCAGGAGGTAGAGTGATGGAGAGCAGCTGCCAATACAGATGAAGCTTGTTTGCCCACCCACTACCTCCTGCTGTGTGGCCTGGTTCCTAACAGGAACATATATCACCTCTAATCTGTTCCCCCCAATCTCTGTAATATAAAGATTATTATTACCAATGTACATCAAAAGATCCTGTAGGGCAGAGATGTAAAAGCATCAGCCTGATACTCTATTGCCGGCATATATCACAGATGGTCATCAAATCCTAATTTTATACAGTTGCATAAAAGACATAAGTTCTAATATTTGATAGCAGGGTAAGGTGTCTATAGTTAGCAATAATGTATTATGTATTTTAAAGTAGCTAGAAGAGAAGACTTGAAATGTTCCCAACACATAGAAATGATTAACTCTCATGTTACAGATACTCCAAATACACCTGGCTTGATCACTACACATTCTATGCAAGCAACAAACTATCACATGTACCCCATAGATACGTAAAATAGTATGTATCAATAATAGAAAAAAGGTAAATGCAGTAAACATAAAATGTAAAAAAAGAGTTTCTCAAAAAAAAATCTCAGTTTCTTCAAGTATCTGATATCATCCTTAAACCCACAACTCCCTGTGCAAGAAGTCAAGCTCGATTTTGGCTAGGGTTTGTGGGGCGCCTGATGTTTAGTTTGCATGCCATCCATTTCACAGGGGTTTTTGACATATTCCATGCATCACTCTTCTGCAAAGCATTTGGTCCTCAGCTCACCATGAGCTCTGAAAGGTGGGAGTGTCCACGGGAAGGAAGGACCTTCTCTGGAGTCATAAGCATTGCTTTGCTCAGAAGCAGCCTGAACAAATGGAATTCTGGGCAAAGGATGCCAGGACCTGAAGGGTTTTCTTCCAGCCCCAAACTTAACTCTCCTGATGTGTTACAGTGCAAATATGGCTGAAATACGAGAAAATGGCTGATTAGGGGATGTTTAAGAATGAGGCAAAGGAGTCTGGCTTTCCCTTTTCTTGGGATAGCTGGAAGCATTTGGAGGATTTTGAGCATGAAAGAGGTGTGAGCAGAGATGAATTTCTCAGACAGAAGTTGGCCTGTGGTTTGGGGTCCCCTAGACAGGAAAAGATTAGAAGCAGGGTCACCACTGGGAATCAAGAATTGATTGCCAAAAATTCACCCAATCAAAATAGCAGGAAATGGCCTCAAAATACCTCAGATGCTGAAGGTGCCTTGTAAGTATTAGTCAAATTGAATATACTTTGGATCTGGATGTATACATTATATATTATGTATAATAGGTATGTAATATATAATATAATATCTTAAATATTATAATGTATACTTAAATACTATATGTAATATATAATACTTAAATGCTATATATAATATATAGTATTTCAAATATTATATTATTATAAGAAAACCCAAATTATATGTTATTTCATATTATATATTAAATTGCCAATACTCTTAATGGCAGAAACCTTTTTCTACTTTTGTACCAACTTAATAATATGTAATATATAACTATATGATGTATAATATACCATTATATGTCTGTGTATGTTATATGTAGTACACTATATAATATATATTATATTTTATGTAACATATTATATACTATGTAATGTATGACATAAATATGTTATATGTAATATATCATATAATATGAGGTAAATGTCATATATTTTATAGTATAAGGTGTTATATAATATATGATGTTATGTCTGTATGTTATATACATTATATATTATGTTATATATTATATACTATGTAGTACATATTATAATTAGTTTTATATGTAATATATATCATATATCTTATATATAATGTGTCATATATTATATTGTATATGGTGTTATATATTATATAACTATAGTATAAATTATGTAATAGATAATATAGTTATATATAATATAAAATGATGTAAATTATATATAATATGTAGTTATATTTTATAAATATATTTTATGACATACATAACATTTTATACTATTTTATTATTATATTATTTATTTTATTATTTATACTATTTTAAACTACTTATATTATATACATTTTACACATTCAAATTATTACATATTTATGGATAACATTAATTTTAATAACAATTTATTATCTATAACATACATATGCAAATAATTATGTATAATACACAATATAATAAATAATGAAATATTTATCAATAATGGTGACTTCAAAACACAAAATCAAAATTGTATCAGATGTGAGGTCAAAAGGCTGCTGTAATCAAGCTCTGGATCGAATTGACCTATCTTATTGGGCACAGGTAGGAAGACAGAATGCATTTTTCTATTATTATTTAAACAAGATCTATCGTGCTTATCTTTGCAGTAGCAACAGCACCAAGAAGACATGATCCCCGTCCTCAGAGTCACACATTGTCCCAAAACTCACACAAAATAAGATGCTAGGGATGAACTCAGAAAGTACTATGAAATAATAGCTGGGCCTGGTGGTGGGTGCCTGTAATCCCAGCTACTTGGGAGGCTGAGGCAGGAGAATTGGTTGAACCCAAGAGGCAGAGGTTGCAGTTAGCAAAGATCATGCCACTGCACTCCAGCCTGGGCAATAAGGGAAAGATTCTATCTCAAAAAAATAAAGAATTAATTAATTAAAATTTAAAAATAAAATAAAATTAATATTAATTGCAAATACATAGCGACCAGCTTCCTGGAAGCCAAAGGAGAAAAAGTGAGACATCTTCTGTGTTATGATTAATACATTTCTTTGGTAAGAAATTATGCAAAGCTTTTCCAGTCATATCTGGGTAATTCATACCAAAAATGTCTTCAACAGTACCCCCGCAGCAAAGACGGGATCACAACCTAAAAGTGCAATCTGTTACAGATATTCTAATTTTAGAGGTCCGTGCACAATAAGAAAGCACTGCTCAGCAGTAGCAATTCTGTGGAGAACTACAACAGAAGTGAGCTAAGAACTCAGCTTTTGGATGGTCCAGATTTTATTTTACTGAAAATGGAATCTATGCTATCCAGGACCATGAGTCCTTTGAAAATGCTCCTCCAATAGCGTGTCTCTCAAGTAGTTCTATTTTAGGATCACATCATCCTGCAGAAGCATGGACAACCTGCATTTTTCTGCGGTTGTTTAAGGGCATGTGCATAAACCCTAATGACAGATGATGAGAAGAACATGGTTACAACCCTGCAAAGGAGGCTCATGGCAGAATGGCTGCTGGGCTTCCCTCAGTGCAGCTAATATATTTCTTAAAAATGAAAGTCCTCTCCACTTCCATCTATCTGTCTATCTATCTATCTATCTATCTATCTATCTATCTATCTATCTATCTCTGTCTCTCTCTATCTCTCTATATTTCTATCTATCTCCATCTGTATTTCTAACTGTATCTGTCTACCTGTATATCTATTTATCTATCTTTCTATCCATCATCCATCATCTATTATCTTTTATCTTTCTACCATCTGTCTACGTATCACCTATTATCTTTCTATCATCTTTCTGTCTATCATCTACCTATCATCTATTTTTTTCTGTTTTTCTATTCTCTATCTCTACCTTTGTATTTCCATCTCCTACATACACACCCCCGCCCCCCACACACACACATGAGAAATCTCCAATCTTCTGCTCCCTTTGGCAATACGGTTAGATCATTTTATTCTAGGAAATGTGTCCAAGGAAAACAAAGAAGTCACTGGTCCTGACCACAGAAATATTTCCATCACAAAGAACACGGACTGAGCAATGCAGTCTCTTTGTGAAGAATGAGGATCCATTTTAGGCAACATATAACTTAAAATAGCCCGAACCACTGTATGGATTTGCTCTGCATACACTCATTTCATGTTGGTGACCATCTACCAAAAATAATTATGTGTATTCTCAAAAATTTATCATAAGCCATTGTTAGGACAATGGCTTCATTGTAGGAACCACTGTCCATTGAGTCATCACTTAACTATAGTACGGTTGACCTTTGAACAACACGGGTTGAACTTTGTGGTCCACTTAGAAGTGGATTGGATTCTCTTCCACCTCTGAGTCAGCAAGACAAACCCTTCTCTTCCTCCTCAGGCTCCTCAATGTGAAGACAATGGGGATGCATATGATGATCCACTTCCACTCATGAATAGTAAATGTGTTTTCTGTTCCTTATTATTTTCTTAATGACATTTTCTTTTCTTTAGCCTGCTCTATTGTAAGAATAGAGTATTTAATACATATAACATATAAAATATGTGCTAATCGACTGTTTATGTTATCAGGAAGGCTTCCACTCAAAAGTAGGTTATTATTATTTATGTTTTGGGAGAGTCAAAAGTTACAAGTGGATTTTTTTTTGAGACAGAGTTGTGTTTTGTTGGCCAGGCTGGAGTGCAGTGACTCAATCTCTGCTCACCGCAACCTCGGGCTCCTGGGTCCAAGTGACTTTTCTGCCTCAGCCTCCCGAGTAGTTGGGATTACAGGCACACAATCACCACACTCGGCTAATTTTTGTGTTTTTAGTAGAGACAGGGTTTCACTATGTTGGCCAGGCTGGTCTTGAACTCCTGAGCTCAAGTGATCCACCCACCTCAGCCTGCCAAGGTGCTAGGGTTACAGGTGTGAGCCATTGTGCTCAGACTACAGGTGGATTTTTGACTGCACAGAGGGTTGGCACCCCTAACTCCCACATTGTTCATTGTACGTATACTCTATACATACATTATGTATATTAACTATACATTATAGTTAATATACATAGATTTAAAATATGTATAGTTAATATGCATGTATTAACTATACATTAACATACTCTGGGGTGTGTCTGTATTCTTCAACACTCTGAATGTTAGAGAAGTTACAGAATTTTTCACATCCTCTCTCTTACCTGTTATGGAAACAGGGATACTGACTCCTGGCTATTTCACATGGTGACATCAATTAAATTGGGCCTCAACTCCTGAAAGGACAGGAAACGGTTTAGTACATGTCAGATCATATTGGATGACCACATAACCCATTCAATAAGAGCCAGATTTAGCCATGATGAAAAACTGGTGAATCTCACAAAGACAGGCATGAAAAGACTCATTGCAATGGGTTAAGACGAAGGTGACTCTACTGTAAATTCCCATTCACTCAATATTCCTGTGATTGGGAACCTCATGCAGATGAAATTTGTCTTCTGTCCTTCATCTGAAAGAACAATTACACAAATCCCAAAAATCTGCTTAAAAGGTGTGTTGGAGGCATTCTACACAACCATCATAAGGTTGAGTAGAATTAAGTATCCAATGCAATGGACACCTATAATGATCATTCTGAGTTACTGTGAGATGGTGTATAGAACAATAACAAATTTGAATATAATTAAATATCAAAGTAAATATGTGCAATGGTGACTTAAGCCATATGTAATCATCATTTGGGAATAGCACATCTGTAATGAAACAAAGAGAAGATGCTGTCTTTACTCCATCTCTTATAGCTATAGCTTCTTCCTGAAGCAACTTATGGCTCTATCATGTGGTTTTCATATGAAAAATGATAAGAGCAGAATATTTGAAATTTCTTAGCTAATAAGCTCAATGGATAAATGAATGGATAGATGATAGATAGACAAATAGATACGTGATGGATAGATAGATTAGATAGATGATAGATAGATAGATAGATAGATAGATAAAAGATCTATAGTTAGGTAGATGACAGAGAATAGATTTTGATAGGAAGTAGGTAGATAGATGATAGATGGATAAGTAGATAACTAACCGATGGATGAGAAACATAGAAGACATAGATGATGATAGACGATGATAGATGGATGGAGATGAATAGAGAGATGATAGATGAGACAGATGATAGACACATAACATAACAGATAAATGGATAATATGAGATAAATGGATATATAATAGATAGATGGATATAGACAGACATGAGAGTAGAATAGGTAGGGAAGTTGGTACATAGAAAGCTTGATAGATGAGTAGATAGAAAATGGATAAAAATGGAAAAGATAGAGATAGACACGAGATAGACAATGATAGCTAAACTAATAAATCTAATAGCTGTTACATATGATATGAATTTATACTTATACTCACATCCACACAGTTGAGGTTTGCATGTAGAGGAATACTTAGATGTTAGCATTTGTATTGAATTACAATGGTACTGTGTACATTTAAGTGTCATAAGCCAAATTCTAAATAATCTAATCCTTTTAAAACTCCAATTCACTAGAATCCTGAGTTAAAAAGAACTCACTACCCTCCAATTCCAAATAATTTCTCGAGAGTAATGATGCAGTTGAGAGAAACCCACAGCCTCTCTGAGAGAGGAAATTTCTCCACTGTATTCCCTAGAAACAGGCACTCTTTGGGGCTCTCCTTTGCCTCGAGCTAATGATTTTGTTCTCTTTGTTTGCTTATAGGGGGAAACAACTATGTTATAAATCAATGAGTTCTAGCTTCGTGCACTGAATCTGGAGATCCGACAGGTTTGGAAAATTATTTTTGAAGCTGACCTCACTCCTCTGTGCCGGCCTTGGCAGAGGGTGTGGTTAGATGCTGGTTCTGCTCACATAGATATGCCAGATGGAAAAAAATAAAAGTATTTTCAACAAACCAAGAAGCAGTGACCCAGATATAAAGAATGAGCATTTGTTTCCAGTGTCCGCTGGTGACTCACCTCATTCTGTCATTGGTCAGAGCCTTCCCGTTCTGAGGCACAGTCCTGGCAAAGGCCGGCTTCTGGAAGGACAGGGCTTGCCTGAGAGATGATGATTCAGGAATCAGACAGGGGGATGGGTGTTGGGTAATTGCATCGCTCTACCCTCAGCGTGAGTTAGAAAAGGATTGCACTCCAGCTTCTGCTGCGGTTCTTCATTCTCTGCTCTGTGTGTGTGTGTGTATGTGTGTGTGTGTGTCTGTGAGTGTGTGTGTGTGTGTGAGAGAGAGAGAGAGAGAGAGAGAGTCTTACTCTGTCGCTTAGGCTGGAGTGCAGTGGCATGATCTCAGCTCACTGCAGCTTTGACCTCCAAGGGTCAAGCTATCCTCCCACCTCAGCCTCCGAACTAGCTGAGACTACAGGCGCAAACCATCATGCCGGGCTAATTGTTTTGCATTTTTTGTAGAGACAGGGTTTTGTTACATTGCCCAGGCTGATCTCGAACTCCTAAGCTCAAGCAATTTACATGTATCGGCCTCCCAAAATGCTGCGATTACGGGCATGAGTCACCACACCCGGCCACCATTCTCTGCTTTTCACTTGAGTAAATGCATTTAAAAGCAAGGGTGAGCTCTGACAAAGAAAGCTCTTGCCCAATTCTATAAACAGAAAAAGGATGAGGGATGAGTGTTCAGGATACTGAGTATCTTGAATATAGTGGAACATCTGGGTTTTGGTTTTTTATTTTTGAGACAGAGTCTCACTCTGTTGTCCAGGCTAGAATGCAGTGATATAATCCTAGCTTATTGTAGCCTCGACCTCATGGACTCAAGTGATCCTCCCATCTCAGCCTCCGTGTAGATGGAACTGCAGGTGTGCAGCAGCACAGCCGGCTGTTTTATTTCTTTAATTTTTGTTGTTGTTGTTGTTGTTGTTTTGAGACGGAGTCTCACTCTGTTACCCAGGCTGGAGTGCAGTGGCAGAATCTCGGCTCACTGCAAGCTCCACCTCCTGGGTTCATGCCATTCTCCTGCCTCAGCCTCCCGAGTAGCTGGGACTACAGGCACCCGCCACCACGCCAGCTAATTTTTTGTATTTTTAGTAGAGATGGGGTTTCACCGTGGTCTCGATCTCCTGACCTCGTGATCCGCCCACCTCGGCCTCCCAAAGTGCTGGGATTACAGGCGTGAGCCCCTGCGCCCGGCCCTATTTCTTTAATTTTTGTAGAGACAGGGTCTTACTATGTTGCCCAGGCTGGTCTCAAACTCCTAGACTCAAGCTATCCTCCTGCTTTGGCTTCCCAAAGTTTATGGGCATGAGCCACCACTCCCAGACCTGGTTTTTTTTATATCCTTTCCTTTGACACTCATTTGTTAGGGGAATGCATTTATTCCTTATGGCTGCTGTAACAAATTGCCACCAGTGTGGGGGCTTCCAATAACACACATATTGAAGCTGCAATTACTTTTGCACCAACGTAGTACATACTCTCACGGTTTTGGAAGTTGGAAGTCCTGAATCAATACCACCGAGCTGAAGTCAAGGTATCTCCATGGTTGTGCTCCCTTGGAAGGCCTGTGGGGAGGATCCTTCCTTACCTCCTCCAGCTTCTGGTGGCTCCATAGTCATCAATCCAATCCTCAAGGCCAGCCTCTCTGACTTCTCTCTGCTCCGTCTGGCACCTTCTTCTCTGTGGGTGTGTCAGATCTCCTTGTGTCTTCCTCACATTAGGATCCGTGTCTGGTAATTTAGGAGTCACCACTTCTGGGTTTGTTGAAAGTACTTTTTTTTTTTTTTCCATCTGGCGTATCTAGTTGAGTGGAACCGACATCTCCCCCATGGCCTCTGCCAAGGCCGGCCCTGATGAGTGAGGTCAGTGGTCCAAAAATAATTTTGCAAATATGTCAGACCTCCAGATTCAGCACACAAAGCCACAACTCATTTATTAATCATCTAGTTGTCTCCCCTACAGGCGGGATCATGTGCCCATCTCAAGATCTATACCTTACACACATCTGCAAAAATTCGTTTTTCCAAATAAGGTTCCATTCACAGGGTGCAGAGAGGAACAGCTGATCTGTTTGGGGAACATTATTCAGACTATGGCCAGGAATGAGTTGTCACCATTTTGGAAGGATGCATTTTTCAAAAATAATTTCAACTTTTATTTCAGATTCAGGGAATACTTGGGCAAGATTTTTTCCTGGGTACATTGCGCGATGCTGAGGTCTGGGGTACAAATGATCCTGTCACCCACGTAGTGAGCATAGCACCCAATAAGTACTTTTCAACCCTTGCTGCCATCCCTCCCTCCCTGCTCTAGTAATCCCTGGTGTCTATCGTTGCCAGGAACAATGAATTTTTAAATTGATGTCTGTCCCAAGTATCCCTGGGAAAGACTGGGAGTGTGGTTACATTGTGGTCAGCAGTGTAATGCTGTTTCTCTGCTGGAAAATAAGAAGTGGTGTTAAAACTGAAGGAGATCTTCGGAATCTTCCCTTAGAGCTTACAAATATCTCAGCCAGGTCCTGGGAGGTCAGAAGGACCGAATGGGGCCAACCCCTCACCAGCATCTCCTCCACCACACTGCCTGACCAAGATAAAATTCAATTATCTTTTACTGCAGCCAAATTCCCCTCGATTATCCTCTCTTCCATTTTCGTTCTGCTCTTCCCCTTCCTGGAAGACAGAATGAGCCTTTACTGCATGTGAATTGTTGGCTTTCTTGCCAGCCCAGGTCCTGAGCCATGGGCTGTGCTTGAGGAGCCTTCAGAGTCTTTTGCAGGAGGACAGCCACACCAGCTTGAAGTAGACCCCACTCAAGAGGCAAAAGACTCCTGAAAAAGCTGATATTTAAGTGGTTCCAAAGTACTCATGTATAAGGGGGGAAAAAGCAAATCTCAGCTCTCCAGGTAGACAAAGAATGTTTTACAGCTATTTAAGCATCAGTAACAAGAAATCTTTGACATAACTAGTTTCTCCCAAATGAGCAAATAAGTACTCTTACTAATGGAAGAAACATGAATAAACATGAGAGAATTCCAACAAAACTCAAAGGGATCAACTTTTTTCTTTAACTTTTCACATCTGGAGCTTTCAAATTCTGTCAATTTAGCATCTAAAACAATAATTGACACATGTTCAGCGTATCCATATGCAATCAAGGTGCTGCCATTAAACATCATATGATTCTTTTCATAGTTTGATAAAAATAAATTATAGCACAGGAGGCATTTGAGATAGACTGTATGAATTTCCTTTTTTATTAATGTTTTCTATATTTTTCATATTTCCAGATAGTTTCCCCCAATGACACTGGTAATTCTGTTTTGTTTTGTTTTTTACATGATGAAGAGTTTAGTTTATACCCTTAGGTCTCAGCAAACTCCCTTGGTGATGGTGAGAGACACTTTCCATCATTAACAAAAAATGTGGCCGGGCGCGGTGGCTCAAGCCTGTAATCCCAGCACTTTGGGAGGCCGAGACGGGCGGATCACGAGGTCAGGAGATCGAGACCATCCTGGCTAACATGGTGAAACCCCGTCTCTACTAAAAAATACAAAAAAAACTAGCCGGGCGACATGGCGGGCGCCTGTAGTCCCAGCTGCTTGGAGGCTGAGGCAGGAGAATGGCGTAAACCCAGGAGGCGGAGTTTGCAGTGAGCTGAGACCCGGCCACTGCACTCCAGCCTGGGCGGCAGAGCGAGACTCCGTCTCAAAAAAACAAAAAACAAAAAACAAAAAACAAAAATGTATGCTGAGGTTTAGATGACATCAGGAACGGAGGACAAGTGAGGGGAGGGGGCAGGGAGGGGAGGAGGGGGAGGCGAAAAGAAGATGGATGGGGAGTGGAGGGGAGGGGAGGGAGGAAAGGGTGTTAATATCAGAGAATTTGACAGAGAATGAGAAACCAGGAGAGAATAATTTGGAGTGGGAAAAAAAGGGAGAGAGCAGATACAAATGCTGTTTGAAAAGAGCAAATCAGACAGTTTCTCCTCACAGCCAACTTGTAGATAAAATAGCATCCCCTTGCTCTTGTGGATGTAATGAAAATTCCCACTCAACAGGTGTTCCACTATTATGACATTAGATCTGGTAAAAATGCCAGTGCTGTTTGCCTGTTGCCATAATTAAGTAGCCATTGATACTTGACTAAGAATTAATAAAATAGTAAACTGTCAGTAAGTGGGTTGTCAGGTTTGAAAGCCTGGCTGATTTACTTCCAAGAAGGACAAACCCCGTACCGCAGTAGAGAGCCTGGGATTACCAGATGTTTATCTGCTAAAGGAGAAGGCATACTCCAAAAGGGGGTTAACAGGAAGCTGAACACAAGTCCCTCTCACATCAAGATTTTCCAGAGCACAGACTGACCTCTTACAACTCCACAGTAAAAACCAGTGACTTCTGAAGAGGGATTCTGAATCATAAACCCCAAGGATTTGGAAGAGTCACTTTTTCATGTGTCATCCTCACTTGTTGGGGACATGTGTGTGTGGCTTCATGATTGATTGCCTTATGCAAACTCTAATTTTGTACACAAGTCTACGCTGGTTATTCTACAGAGGTGGTCCAATTCCCCATTTATTTGCCCCTTTTCCTGCCATGCTGTTATCCCTTAAAATGAGCTTTCTTTTTCTTTTCTTTTCTTTTCTTTTCTTTTTTTTTTTGTAAATGTGTCCAAGGCATGAACCAGGCATAGACACAGATGAGAAGCCAAGCTGGGATGAACAAGGGGTTGCTTTTTCCCTGGCTGATATGAGACAGTCACCACTAACCAGATGCCACTTTACCCAGGTCAGGGACATAAAATGAGCTTCTTAGGGCAAATCAGAAGGGCACTCAAGGAGAGTCAGAGATAGGTTTGGATCTGTGTTCCCACCAATCTCATGTCAAATTGTATTCCCCAGTTTTGGAGGTGGGGCCTGGAGAGAGGTGATTGGATCGTAGGGGTGGGTCCTTCATGAATGGTTTAACACCCTCTGCTCAGTGGGATTCTCATCATAGTGAATGAGTGAGTGAGTGAGTGAGTGATCACAAAGTCTTTGGATAGTTCCAAACTGTGTAGCACCTCCATCATGTCTTCCTCTCTCTTCTTCCTGCTCTAGTCATATAAGATGCTGTCTCCCACTTCACCTTCCACTATGACTGTCAGCTCCTGAGGCCTCCCCAGAAGCAGAAGCCACCACACTTCCTGTACAGCCTACAGAACTGTGAGCGAATTAAACCTCTTTTCTTTATAAAGTACCCAGTCTCTGGTATTTCTTCTTAGCAGTGCTGAGGCAGGATAGGTAATCAAGGAAATGACCATGTTCTCTGTGTGCAGCAAGCACGGTAACAATGACAGTACTAAGCTTCAGCATTTGCATTGTTATTGAGCTCATTCAAGCAAAACAATTCTTTAGTAGGGACTTTCCCTTATACAGGGCATGTGCATTTTGATGTTACCTGTTCTCAAACTGACCCTTGCCTCGTTTTAATAGTAAAAGCACACCTGTGCATTGAGATGTAAGATACTAATGAGACCTACAATGCATGAACAAGCATATACAGCCAGTGCATGTATACTCCCAGAGGACCACTCAGAACATGCTTATTAACAACACCTCTTCCACCTTCTTATGACTCATCCAGGGAGTTTCTCCAGCAATAATCAATACTGTCTCACTGTAACTAGTAGCCTGCCCTGAATCTACTCTCTCAGGGTGTATTGTCTACCCTGCCCCGACCTTCCAGATACTTTTTTGTTTTGCAATAATTTATGCTGCATCTTTTTGGTTGTGTGTCTGTGTTTAAATTCTTTTAAACCAGGAAGACAAGAATCAAGGTATCATACAGCCATCAACAATGTGAGAACGCATTAATATGAACAGAAAATGAGGAAAACGGCTATCATGTAGCAGGATGAGAAAGTCCCTGATCTCATCCTGCAAACAACCTGCACCATACTAGGTTCACAGGCCCTCCTGTATCCTTCAAGCTCACAGGGACCCCCATCATCCTTCCAAGCTGACAATATCCCCCATGTTCTTCCAAGCTCAAAGTGGCTTCCACATCTTTCTAAGCTCTCATTCACTCGCAGTCCATGTCCTCCAAATTATATTTCTCACAAGATTCCACAACTTTCTTTTCCTGCCTCTTCCCTGCAGCCAGAAGTTAGAATCAGCCTCTCCGGTCAGCCTTATCTGAATTCCTTTTTCTGTCTTTTCTTCACATTTGTTCATAATCAGTGCTTTTATTCACATCGCCGCACTTGGACATCCTATGTGAAATGTGCTCACTGTAGGGCTCTGACAGATACCCCATCTTAATTCATTCATTTCTATAAAGCAACTTGAGGCTTGTAACCCTGTTCACTGTTCAATTTGCCTTTTTAAACCCAGCCTCAGCCAGGTGTGGTGGCTCACATGTGATCCCAGCACTTTGGGACACCAAGGTGGGCAGATCATCTGAGGTCAGGAGTTCGAGACTGGCGTAACCATCATGGAGAAATCCTGTCTCTACTAAAAATTCAAAAATTAGCCAGGTGTGATGGTGGGCACCTGTAATCCCAGCTACTCAGGAGGCTGAGGCAGGAGAATTGCTTGAACTCTGGAGGCAGAGGTTGCAAGATCATGCTACTGCACTCCAGCCTGGGCTACAAGAGTGAGGCTCTGTCCGCCCCCCCACCACCAAAAAAAAAAAAAAAAAAAAGCCAACCTCATATTTCACCATCCTGCTGAAACACCTATGGATCCACCATCTCCCAAAAATAAATTTATAGGGAAAATCACCTATGATATACAACTTACAAAATTTATCTGATGATTTCATCTTTCTGATTTGGCCAAAGTTCACAATGCAGGGATATCATCATCACTCTTCCAACAGGGAAGTAATCTTTTTCTTCAATTCCCAGCAAACTGAGGAACTAGCAGATAAGTAACCTGGCACTCAAAATATTTAGACACCTATGAGGGCATTTCTTGCCCAAAATGACAGCTTAACTTTATTGCTGGTGTTTACTGTAATCTTAGGAGGCTTGTGAATTTTTCTGACTCTCCAGCAAAGGTGAATATCAGTCACCCAATAACTGATGTCACAAAGCAGGTGTCATGACGCAAACAGTAGTAATGGAACAGGAAGCTTCCACTCTTCCTAGCTTGGAAACAATGCTCAACAGGGTACCTGATAAAGATAGAGAGTTAACACTAAGAAGTGTGCTGGGGAAATGCTAATTTTCTCACACTTTCCATCCTCATGCTGTGTCCCTCAGGCAGGATGACCAAGAGCTCTAGGAAGAGAAGGAGAATGTATTTCCATTTACCCCTTACTCCGAACAAGTATGCAAACAGATATGTGCATCAACAGAGTAAGTTCACATTCACCTACCAAAGAGTTCAATAAACTGACAATTATACAATCCTATTTGGGGTTAAAGCATAGAAACATTTGGCTTCTTCCAGTAATAACAAGTTTGCACTGGTAGTTCACTATTTAAAGCAAATAAACTAGAGAAGCATGGTGACTATGAAATAAAAATTACAACTTTTAGACTTTTAGTGTAAGACTTTTAGAAAAGATACAGTAACTATTCACTGACAACCACATATTTCAGCAAGATGCACCAGGTAGTTGTTTTTGAGAAAATTAATAACAGATGAATTTTAGGTTCAGAAAAGGCAAAAGTAAATATGACACAGCTGAAAGCTACAAACAGCTTGGAAAAAGAACGTTTCAAAATATCTGGTTTCAAGATGCTCAGGAACTAGATTAGTTTTATCTCTTCTAGCACCCTAACACATGACTTTTATCTTCAAGTTTGCCTCATGACTAATGTGAATGCTGAAGCTCCAGCCATTGTTTCTACATCACAGAAAGCAGATGAGGGACCAGTGAGGAAGGAAATGGCCTCTGTGCCAAGTGAATTAGCTCCATCTCTGCAGTCATCCTAAATGTCCCATGACATTTCTGCTGCAATCCCATTGAATTTACTTACTTGGCCCCAACTAGTTGAATGAGAGGCTAGTAACTACAGATTGCTTGTTAAATTTGAAACATTACAACCCGGAAAAAATTTGAATTTACTTGAGAACGGACTTCAGGCTGGGATCAGTGGCTCTCGTTTGTAATCCCAACACTTTGGGAGGCTGAGGCAGTAGGATCACTTGAGACCAGGAGTTCAAGACCAGCATGGGCAACATGGTGAAATCTTGTCTTCCCAAAAAATACAAAAATTAGCCAGGCCTGGTGCAGGCACCTGTAGTCCCAACTGCTTGGGAGGTTGAGGCAGGAGAAGTACTTGAACCCAGGAGGTAGAACTTGCAGTGAGCCAAGACTGTGCCACTGCACTTCAGCCTGGGCAATGAAAGGAAAACTCTGTCTCAAAAAAAAAAAAAAAAAAAAGAGAGAGAGTGAGAGAAACAGAGAGAAAATGGACTTCAGTTATGAAATACCAGTTTCTGCTCCAAATGCCATGGAATAACCTACTTGATGAGAGCTTAGAGATGACATCTTAGAGATGCGTTAATGAAGATTTATGAGCCACTAACACCAGCTCCTAGAAAAGCAGTGCATACTCCTCTGCAGGCTCACTCCCAAGCAAGCCAATTTTTCACTGTGGTGTTGGGTCTCCTGTCCTTGCTCCGCTCTCTCCACACATCCCTAGTCACCCTGGAGGTCGGAATCTGAAATGGGTCACCAAGGCTGCTGTCTTCAGGAGGCCCCAGGGAAATTGTTTCTTGCTTTTTTCTAACTTCTAGGGGCTGCCTGCATTCCTTGGCTCATGACTCCTTCCTTTGTCTTCAAACCCAGGAGTGTTGCTTCACCTCCACCTTCTGTCTCTGTCTCTGCCTCTGTCACTCTTTCTGACTCTGCCTCTCTCTTTTTCCTTCTGTCTCTGTCTCTGCCTCTCTCTGTCTCTCATTCTGTCTCCTCTGTCTCTGCCTCTCTCTGTCTTTCTGTCTCTGTCTCTGCCTCTTTCTATCTCACTGTCTCTCTACGTCTCCCTCTCTGCATCTCTGTCTCCCTCTTTCTGCCTCTCTCTTTCTTTGTCTCTCTCTCTCTTTCTCTCTGTCTCTCTCACTTTCCCTGTGTCTCTCTGTCTCTCCCTGTCACTCTATCTCTATCTCTGTTTCTCTTCATTCATCTCTCCTTGTGTCTCTCATTCTCTCTTTGTCTCTGTCTCTGTGCCTCTGTCTCTTGAATATCTCTCTCTTTATGTGTGTGTGTTTCTCTATCCCTCTCTGTCCCTCCTCTCTCTCTCTCTTTCTGTCTCTCTGCTTTCTTCATCACATGTCTTTGACTCCTTGCTGCTGCCCTCTTCCACACGTTCCTCAGATTAGGACATGAACATCTGGGGACAGGGGCACCCATGTTGCAGCCCATGACAACCACTTTAGGATTCTAAATAAAACAACAGGGTCAGCCAGGCATAATGACTCACACCTGTAGTCCCAGCTATTCACAAGGCTAAGGTGGGAGGATCACTTGAGCCAGGAGTTCAAGACTGTAGTGAGCTATGACTGCACCACTTCACTCCAGTCAGGGTGACAGAGCAATACTCTGTCTCAAAAGTAATTAACTATTAAATTAATTACTTAAAAAACAATTTATTTTTCTAAAAGGTGTTTACTGTTTTGATGATTGTTATCTGAATGTTTCAGGTAATGGATTTTATTTACTTATTTATAGAGATGGGCTCTTGCTTGTTGCCCAGGTTGGAATGTAGTAGTCCAATCATAGCTCATTGCAGCAGTGACTTTCTGGGCTCAAGTGATCCTTCCTACTCAAACCCCGAAGGAGCTGTGACAACAGGTGTGCAATACCACACCCTGCTTATTTTTGCAAAAGATTTTAGTAGAGATGAGGTCTCATTATGTTGCTCAGGCTGGTCCAGAACTCCTGGCTTGTGTGGTCCTCCCACCTCAAACTCCCAACATGCTGGGATTACAAGTGTGAGCTACCAAACCTGGCCATGCTGATTTTAAAGCCTATTTAAATTTTATAGCATTACATTACTGCCCATTTGATCACATTATAATATGTGTGACCATGTTCAGATGACAACACTTAAATATGTTGAGTGTTCAAAGAAGGAACCACTGTTGCAGACTGACTGATGTTTAGAATGCCTTGTGCACATAAATATTACAAAGAGAAAAGAAGTAGTTTTCATTAGCCCTTGGAAGATTACGTGGTGGATAAACCAGTGACATTTCACTTTAAAGAGAAAATTAAGCAGGTAGAGTTTGCTTCAAAGTAAATGTGTGCTGAGCACAGTAGAATAAGAAGTGGAGAAATGTTGTAACTGTGGAAAGGGTAAAGTTAACTCTTGGAATGTGGCTACAATTCAAGGTAAGGAACACAGTAAGTTATCAGAACATGAATTAAGGTAATACAGAGAGAGTTTTACAAAGTCAGTTTGCAAAATAATACCCAAAGAATGGCTGAATAATTAATAAGATCTATAGTTTAGCATTTAACAAAAGGACCCATTTCAGATGCTGATTTGTGAGCCAGTCTTTATCTGTTTCCATTCCTCTTTAGAGCACAGCTAACAAATATTCAGTATCCAACGGCGAATGAGCAATGGCTCATGCCTGTAATTGCAGCACTTTGAAAGGCTGAGGCGGGCAGGTCACCTGAGGTCAGGAGTTCAAGACCAGCCTGGCCAACATGGCAAAAATCCTTCTCTACTAAAAATATAAAAATGATTTGGGTGTGGTGGCACATACCTGTAATCCCAGCTACTCAAAAGGCTGAGGCAAGAGAATCGCTTGAACCCAGGAGGCAGAGGTTGCAGTGAGCCAAGATCACACCACTGCACTCCAGCCTGGGTGATAGAGCAAGACTATGTTGCAAAAAAATAAAAATAAAAACAATTGAAAAAATTACAAACAGAACTTCCATTGCATTTTATTTATCTCAGGTGCATGTAACTTGAGGATAAGAACACTCATATTCAAGAGCTACGTAAAGTTAGACACAACTACAGACATTAACACTAGCAAGTTCTAGGAAGAAAAACACTAGAAACAAGAGGGGTGTAACTCAAAGCAAATCAAACCATCTCTTTGCATCTAAGTACATTTTATTCTTCATTATTTGGTTTTTGCAATCACATGACAATATTCCAGTGCACACACTGAATGTCTCTCTCCTCTCTCATAGGCAATAAGAATGGACAAGACATCTTAAGCTACTCAACTTCAAACTATGCACAAGTGAACTTTGAAGACACACGGAGCTATTTTACCGGCACAGACTTGGAGTTGTTTCCTGGTAATGTCTACGCATCTCAGCCAACACAAACACATCTCAGGTGTGGCGACAACCAGGTGCAGCCAAGTGTCTCTACCCTTTGGAGGATGTGTACATTGGCTCATGAAGAATGTCGACACACCAAGTCTGTGAAAGGCTCATAAAATATCATTAAAAGTCACAAAGCTCAGCACATGCTTTACAAGTTGTAAAGGAAGCAGAGAAAAAATATAAATGAACAAAACTTGATGAAAACATAAAGTCAGTTTGGACTACTCTCAGAAAAGGAGAACACACTGTATTTTTATTTAATAGCTGGAACTTGGGAACCATCTGAAACCCTGGAACCACTGCCTCCATTTTCCACTCCCCTCGGCCAGGCTAGAAACAGCATTGATTATAAAAAGTAGTGAACATTATTGCACCAAGAAAAATACATCCATTGTAGCATCTGCTGGAGTAAAGCAGAATGGAAAAATCAGAGCCATCCCATTATCGTAAGCCAGGTTCCAAGTGCAGAGGAAAGGAGGGGTGGGGGTGAAGGGGATTGAGATTTCCAAGCAGAGTTAACTTCTGGTCCTCATTTAAGCTGGAATGGGGGACATACTGCTTTAAATCTCTGAGACATTGTCCTTTTCCAACCCAAGAGCACTGGATTTCACAATTTTGAGGATGCCTCCATCGCCAAATAAGCAAAGAAAGGAGAAAGCAGCATAATGTCTGGAGTACGGACAAGGTGCCTGCATTATGCTTGGGCCACCGTAACAAAGGTCCACATACTAGGTAGCTTAAATAACAGATATATACGCTGGAGGCTGGAAGTCTGAGATACAGATGTGGGCAGGGCTGGTTCCTCCTGAGGCTTCTCTTCTTGGCTTGTAGACATGGTCTTTTCCCTGTTCCTCATGCAGTCATCCCTGTATGTGTGTCTGTCTCCTCATCTCCTGTTTTTATAAGGACTCCAGTCCTATTGGATCAAGGCCATTCTACTGACCTTTTTTTTTAACCTTCGTCACCTCTTTAAAGACCCCATCTCCAAATGTAGTCACATTCTAAGATTCCTACAGGTTAGATTTCAACATACGGATTTGAAGAGGACACACAGTTCAGCCCATCACAGTGCCTCTTCTTGACAAAGCATGTTTCATGCTGAAATGGTATGCACAAGTCACTAGCAGCTGCTTGGCATATGTTGATGGAGAGAGATGGAATTCAGGCACTAGCACTGAGCATCAGAATGCACAGTAAGAGACAGCATCACTCTTCCACCATGTTTTAGTTTGTTTGTTTGTTTGTGTGGTTGTTTGTTTGTGAGATGGAGTCTTATTCTGTTGCCAGGCTGGAGAGCAGTGGCAGGATCTCAGATCACTGCAACCTCCAACTCCCTGATTCAAGTTATTCTCCTGCCTCAGACTTCCAAGTAGCTGGGATTACAGGCACACAACACCACGCCCAGCTAATTTTGTATTTTTAATAGATACTGGGTTTCACCATGTTGGCCAGGATGGTCTCCATCTCCTGACCTCATGATCCACCCACCTTGGCCTCCCAAAGTGCTGGGATTACAGGCAAGAGTCACCATGCCTGGCCCCTTGCACCATGTTTTAAATTTTGTTTTTTAATCCTCTAAATCAGAGGTTGAAAAACTAGGGTCCACTGGCCAAACTTGACCCATCATCTGTTTTTGTTAAAAAAAAAAAGTTTTATTGGCACACAGCCATGCCCATTCATTTACATATTTTCTGTGGTGTATTTTCAACCCAGTGGTGGAGTTTAATAGATGCTATGAAGACCAGATGCCCCACTAAGCCAAAGACAGTTGGCCAGATTAAAAAAAAAGAAAAAAAGTGTGCCAATTCCTGTTCTAAATGATGGGATGTGATAGAAAGAATTTTATTTGAGAGCATGGCACACTCACATTTGTAATTTTGTGTGTAATTACCCAAGAAATTCTGTAGGGATTGAACTATGGGGAAGTACCAGTTAGAAGAAAACCTCAAGGGAGATAGGGCATAGGGGTATAAGATAGAAATTCTTGTGTAAGATAATCATGGAAGGCTGAAATTCCTTAAGGCCTAGAGGGTAAGTTCTTCAGGGGAAGAAAATTGCAGGGCAGAGAGGAAGTACAAATGACTTGCAAAGGTTTGAAGCTCCTGAATCTGACATGTAGGCA
>NW_022681089.1:0-38826 GCF_009764315.1 Trachypithecus francoisi | reverse complement strand
AACTTTCTTGTGACATCTGAGTCCCTTTTTTCATGAGTTTATCTTACCATTCAGAAAGAACAGACATACATGAACTGTATCAATAATAGGAAATCCATGCAGATATCTAGGACCCTCCTGATTCTCCAACTGAATTGAGCATCCGTTTGGCCATATTTCCATGGGATTAGGGGGCAGGGGAGCAAGGCATCATTAGCAGAGTTTCTGCCTCTAGCTCTCTAGCTGCTCAGAAGGCCCATTTCCCTTTTGCACTCAAGTTCTGAAGATTTACCTTGGTTACCTTGAATGGTCTTTGGTGCCTTCCAGAGACAGTTCCATCATTACAATGTACCTAAGCCATTCCTAAGGTTGGGCATTACTGCAGATATCCGAACTCATCTATTTGACAGTTGAGGGCTCCTTTCGCTCTGGGTTTTGGAGGTTCCCTATATGATAATTTGCTTCTTAACAGTCAGTATTATTAGATCTCCATGTCTTCATCCCTGTGTTCTTCTCAACATTTACCACAGTGAGATCCTGGCCTGCCAAAAAGAGTTAATCTGTTTTAATTAGTTAATCTGCTGTGAGTTTTTCTTTTCCTCTCCCTTATCATTTCTAGCATGGGAAGGACTTGTGATATTTAAGAGCTGGTGCTAAGCCAGTAGACAGGGAGATAGGGCCTATATCCATGTTTGCCTAAATGGTTTTGTGTAAGTAGGACTTTCGTTTATTTACATATTTTATTTATTTTATTTTATATTTTAATTTAATTTAATTTTATTTTAGAGATCAAGTCTTGCCCTGTTGTCCAAGCTGGCGTGAACACGGCTCAATGCAGCCTTAGCCTCCTAAATAGCTGGGACTACAGGTGCTCACCACCATGCCCAGCTAATTTGTGTATTCTTTCTGTAGAGATGGGATTTTGCCATATTGCCCAGGCTGGTCTTGAACTCCTGGGCTCAAGCAATCCTCCTGCCTCGACCTCCCAAAGTGCTGCGATTATAGGCGTGAGCCACCACACCCAACCTTCACTTCTATTTTCCTATTTTATGGTGAAAGAATTATGGGGAAGTACAAGTAAAGGTCCCCTTGAGCTTAAACTTGAAAGTATCAGTGCTTTGTACCTGCATGTATGGCAAGTAGAGAGTTTCATCTTGGGAGTTATGATCTCCACCTCTTTCTTGCCATGAACGCACTTCTTTTCCCATTCTGAATCTTGATTACACATATAAGGAGTTTGCAAAACTTTAGGTGAAGTTGAAATGGCGACTGTGGCAAGCTCTTTGAAAAGCAGAGGTAGATGACTTGAGGTCCTAAGAAAGAATTTCCTATTGGACTGTAGTTGTTTATTATGATCTGATGATACAAAGACATACTTTTTTTCTACATTTCATTTGGAAATAACTTCAAATTTATGAAATGTTGCAAAAATAAAAATTGTACAAAGAACACCAGTATACCCTTTACTAGAGTACTTATTGTTGACATTTTGTCCCACGTGCTTTCTCATTTGCTTGTATATATCGTGGTCCCTTTACCCCTAAGTACAGTGTGTATTTCCTAAGAATAGGGAAATTGTCTTATATAACCACAATACACTTATCAATTTTCTAAATTTGCATTAATATAGCAGTTTTGTGTAAGTAGCTGTTTTGTGTAATTAATCATCCATATTCCAGTTTTGTCAGCTGACCTTATAACAACCTTTATAGCGTGTTTTCCCCTCCAGTAAAGATCCAGGCTAGGATCATGTATTGTATTTACTTGTCTTTTACTTGTCTTTTTAGCCTCTTAATCTGGAACATTTCCATAGCTTTTTTTTTTTTTTTTTTAATGACGTTGCCATTTTTGAGGATACAGTCCCACCCAACTCCCCACTTTGTAAAATAGAAAAATCCTCATTTTGTTTTTGTCTAATGTTTGCTTGTGACTAGATTGATACATTCTTGGCTAGGATACTGTGTAGGTGATGTTCTTGCTATCCTTCTCAAAGTATCATATCTGGAGGCACAGGATGTCTGTCTTTCATTGATAATGTTAATTTTGATCACCTGGTCAAGATGTTGCCTGATTTTTGTACCGTATCGTTATCATTTATCTTTTTCTCTTGCAGTAAGGAATCTGTAGGACATACTCTACAAGCATGAGCCTTCTCTTCTCCACTGTTTATTATCAGTATGGACTCATGAATTCATATTTTTCCAGTGGTTTACTATTCATTATTGTACTTTATTTTGGTGTTCAAATTGCCCCATCTTTGGCCAGTTAGGAGTGCCTTCAATCTGACTACCGTGTCCTTGTGACATGCTCTCATAATTTTTTGAGCATTTTATTTCCAGCTTAAAAAGATGGCCCAAATTCATCTTATGCCTCCTTTGTCCAACCCCTGGAGTCAATCATTTCTCCAGAGTTCTGGTTCCCTTTAGTAGGGAGTGATATTAGATACCAAGATCTTGATGCTAGATGTGCTATTAGGGTGTCTGCTTTTTCTGCCCAGTCTGCAGACAGAGATAGGAAATATCTGTATTTTTATATACACAAATGTGTACTTATACATATGTCTATATTTGTGTATATATTTATATACACAAATATATATGTATAACTGGTTCAGTCTTAGGGTGTATGTGTCCAGGAATTTATTCCTTTCTTCTAGATTTTCTAGTTTATGTGCATAGAGGTGTTTATAGTATTCTCTGATGGTTGGTTGTATTTCTGTGGGGTCAGTGGTGATATCTCCCTTATTTCTGACTTTGTCTATTTTATTCTTCTCTCTTTTCTCATTAGTCTAGATAACAGTCTATCTGTTTTATTAATTTTTTTCAAAAAGCCAGCTCCTGGATTCATTGATTTTTTTGAAGGGTTTTTTGTGTCTCTCTTTCCTTCACTTCCACTTGAATTTTGATTACTTCTTGTCTTTTGCTAGCTTTGGGGTTTGTTTGCTCTTGGTTCTCTAGTTCTTTTAGTCGTGATGTTAGGTTGTTTATTTGAGATCTTTCTAGCTTTTTGATGTGGGCATTTAGTATTTGTACACACATATACCTATTTAGGAAATCATGAATTCATGCAGCTTCAATTTCAATACATAAAATTCTTTCTTGGGTTCACTAATTCTTATTTGTATGTTCTATAATGAGAACCGTGGCTCCTAAAAACATCAACACATTTACTTAATACTGTAATACAGCTAAAAGAGTCTCAAAATGGCTTCATCCAAACCACTGTAATAAACAAACCTACTAAAAAGAGTTCCAGATTTATTAGCAATATCTACACCCCCCTGCAGAGCTATCCTAATTGAGGATGTATACTTTGAAGGTGGCAGTCAAATACTATTTATAAGTGACTTGGATTGGTTATTTCTGATCTTTTCTTCTGCTTTCTAAAAAGAAAGGAAAAATCATTTAACATAGATATGGTACTTATTTGAAATATAATTAGGTTCATTTGTGTCATTTAATTTTTTAATTTAAAAAATTTTTTTGAGACAAGGTCTTGCTCTGTTGCCCAATCTGGAGTACAGTAGCGTGATCGAAGCTCACTGCAGTTTCAACCTCCCAGACTCAAGCAGTCTTCTTACCTTATTCCCCACAAGTGGCTGGGACCATAGGCATGTGCCCCCACACCGAGCTATATTTTTTTTATTATTATTTTGTGGTGACAGGGTCTCCCTATGTTGCCCAGGTTGGTCTTGAACTACCAGGCTCAAGTGATCCTCCCACCGTGGCCTCTCAAAATGCTGGGGCTACAGGCAAGAGCCACCATGACTAGCCTGTTTGTTTCATTTTAAAGACATAACTTTAAGTGTATTTTTACTGACATTATTAACAGTCCCATGATCTTTCCTACTGTTAAAAGTGTTAGTCAGGATTAGAGTCTGTGTGGAACTCCCCAAAGCCATGCGTTAAATAAATGCCACTTAGTGAGATGGGATAGATATATCACAGGTAGTATTGTGTTAGAGGTATATCCTGAAGAGGCACACCCAGACAGCAAAGTCAATCATACTGCCTTTTTTCCCCTATGAAAATCTTACGAGGTCAAAGTGGAGTATAATGTTAACACAGCATCTTTTCAGTTGTGGGCCAGCTAGTAGGCCTGGCATAGAGCACAGAACTACATCCTGTATCTCTTGGAAACACGTAGGGCTGCTAGTTAACCAACACATACCAGTACTGCTGCACTGGTTGTTTGATGCTAGCTTCCACTGTGATTGATTGGCCCAGTGCCATACTGGTTGTGAGATGTTTGGATTATCACTCCTGGGAACACCCAACCAACTTATGTGGATCAGGACTTTCCTATGAGAGCCACCTATTAGGTAATTTGTGGTTTTCTTCATTTTCCTGCCTCCTCCTTCCCCTGTCCCGCACCCATTTTTTTTTTTTTTTTTTTTTTTTTTGCAGGCTTCTCAATGTCAACCTGTCCAGCCCAAGAAAGAAGCCAATAAAGGGTTTGTAAAAGATGTTTCTAAGAAGATAAACAGGAGCACACGTGCTCTTGGATTGGCCAAAAAGAATAAGCGGAATCTAAAATGGTGAGTGAGAGGGGACTCAGATGGCATGATTTTAGATGGTAGAGTATGTGACATCCTTTTGTCCCCATTGAGAACATATTTAGCAAGCCACAATGATGACTACCACATTAACCCTGGGTGCTGAGGTGGGCTCAGCTGTGGTTGCTGAAGAGTTATAGGCCTCTTCTGTCTTTCCTCTTTCATTATGTGTGTGCATAATGAAAGAGCTGTTGTCATTGGAAAATTTGCCAAAAGACCTTGTGCTCATCTTTTCCTGTCTTCTAGTAATTCAGTACCTGTTTGAGCTAGTCTGTGCTTTATAGTGTGGAGACAACTTAACTTTTCAGGGATTCTCAGCAGCTGACTGGTAGCTTGCCAGTCTGCTTATTCCATTAGAAGCTTTAGGGGAGGTTTGTACCTTGTTACTGGAGATAAATTACTATCTCCCTAGAGCAAAAACATGTGTTTTTCAGCTGTTACAGGTACCGTTCACAGGTTCTACAAGTACAGATGCACATTCCCATTTAGGACTGAAAAAAGAATTTACCTCTAGGAAGACTTTTATTGAAAGATGACTTAGATAGTGGAATGAGACCTTTCTATATCCCCTCCTCATTCCAGTGAGAATTATTCTTCAGGGACTGACTAATCTACATCTGAATAGATTAGATAGATGCCTATTACCGGGCTAAAGTCAATTATACTGCCTTTTTTCCCCTCTGAAAATCTTATGAGGTCAAGGTGGAGTGATGTTAACACAACATCTTTTCAGTTATTTGCTAGCCAGAAGGCCTGGCATACAGCACAGAACTACATCCTGTGTCTCTTGGAAACATGTAGGGCTGCCATTTAGCCAACACATACCAGTACTATTGTACTGGTTGTTTGATGCTAGCTTCCACTGTGATTGGTTGGCGCAGTGCCATACTGGTTGTGAGATGTTTGGATTATCACTCCTGGGAACACCAAAGGGTAAGCTAAAAAGACTGAGTAACTCTAGAAAATAACATGCACAGTCCACAGGATATTTTGCTAATTACCCAGCAGAAAGAAGATTAGCATTTAGCCTTACTTGGTTTCCTGCTAAAATGGAATTCTGGAGTTTGCATGCATATTTTGACCTTAATTCTCTGCATTATTTTGAGTTTCTTTTATCATTCTGACTTTAGCAGGGTAATCCTCACAAATGCCGTAAACATTCTTCTCTTCACTCAGGGTTCAGTGGAAAGGACTCTAATAATAGTAGGAAAACTAGTAATAGCTGCCATTTATTGAGAGCTCACTGTAATCACACAAGTATAATCATTAAGTCTTTTTTTTTTAGTAACAGCTTTATTGAGATATAATTTGCATACCATACAGTTCACCCATTTAAAGTATACAATTCAATGGTATTTAGTATATTCACAGTTATACAGCCATCACAATCAATTTTTGGACATTTTCATTAACTCCAAAGAAACCCTGTACCTTTGGTTATCATCTCTCAATACCCCCAACCTGCCCAGCTTTGGGCAACCGCTGATCTACTTTCTGTCTCTATATAGATTTCCCTTTTCTGGATGTTTCATATAAATGGAATTAGACAATGTGTGGTCTTTTGTGTCTAGCTTCTTTCACTTAGCATGCTTTTGAGGTTATCCATGTCATAGCAGGTTATTAGTACTTCATTTCTTTTTATTGCCAAGTAATATTTCATTGCATATATACAACACATTTGGTTTACCCATCCATCAGTTGATAGATATTTGTATTGGTTCTACCTTTTGATTATTGTAAATAGTGCTGCTATGAACATTTGTGTATACCTTTTTGTTTCAACACTTGTTTTCAATTCTTTTATGTATATACTTAGGAGTATGGTTGCTGGGTCATATGGTAATTCTGTGTTCCATGCATTGAGGAACTGCCAAGCTGTATTCCATAGTGGCTACCCCATTTTACATTTCCTCCAGTAGTGTATTTACTCAAGGAAATGTAAAATGGTATAACCGCTGTGCAATGGTGGCAGTGTTTTGTTTTTGTTTTTCCTTGAGACAGAGTCTCACTCGTGTCACCCAGGCTGGAGTGCAATGGCATGATCTCAGCTCACTGCAAACTCTGCCTACCAGGTTCAAGCAATTCTCGTACCTCAGCCTCCCAAGTAGCTGGGATTACAGGCACCCACCACCACACCTGGCTAATATTTGTATTTTTAGTAGAGATGGGGTTTCACCATGTTGGCCAGGCTGGTCTCAAACTCCTGATCTGAGGTGATCCACCTGCCTCGGCCTCCCAGAGTGCTGGGATTACAGGAGTGAGCCACCATGCCCAGCTGGCAGTGTTTTTTTTTTTTTTTTTTTTTTAAATATGTATATGGCCATCGTGGTGGGTGTGAAGTGGTATCTCATTGTGGTTTTTAGGTTTGCATTTCTCTGACTAATGATGTTGAGCATCTTTTATGTGCTTATTGGCTATTTGATACTTCTTTGGAGGAATGTCTGTTTGGATCCTTTGCCCAGTTTTTATGCTTTTATTTCTTAATTTTTTAAATTTTATTTTTAATTGACATATAATAATTGTAAATAGTTATTGGTGTTTGTATTGTTGAGTTGTAAGAGTTCTTTATATATTTTAGATACAAGTCCCTGATCAGATATGTGTTGCAAATATTTTCATCCATTTTTTGCGTTATCTTTTTCACTTTGTTGATGATGTCCTTTGAAGTACACAAATTTTTAATTCTGAAGAAGTCTAATTTATTTTTTCTTTTGTTTATGATTTTGATGTCATACCTAAGAAACCACTGCCAAATCCCAGGTTAAGAAAATTTATACCTGTTTACTTCTAAGAGTTTTAAAGTTTTAGCTCTTAACTTAGGGTTTTGATCTATTTTCAGTTAATTTTTGTTGGTGATGTGTATTAGGAGCCTTAACTTCATTGTTTTGAGTGTGGACATCCAGTTTTTCCAGCACTATTTGTTGAGAAAACTAACCTTTCTTAATTGTCTTGGCACCCTTGTGGGAAATCAATTGACCATAAATGTGTTTATATATGGACTCTTAATTTTATTCCATCAATCTATATGCCTCTCATTAACTATCATTATGCCAGTACCATATTGTCTTGATTATTGCAGCTTCATGTTGTGTTTTGAAATTGGGAAGTGTATTTTGGGAGGCCGAGGAGGGCAGATCACGAGGTCAGGAGATCGAGACTATCCTGGCTAACACGGTGAAACCCCGTCTCTACTAAAAAATACAAAAAAATTAGCCGGGCGTGGTGGCGGGCGCCTGTAGTCCCAGCTACTCGGGAGGCTGAGGCAGGAGAATGGCATGAACCTGGGAGTCAGAGCTTGCAGTGAGCCAAGACTGCGCCACTGCACTCCAGCCTGGGTGACAGAGCGAGACTCTGTCTCAAAAAAAAAAAAAAGAAAAGAAATTGGGAAGTGTGACTCCTCCAAACTTTGTTCTTGTTTTTCAAGATTGTTTTGACTATTTTGGGCTCATTGCAATTCTATATAAATTTTAGAATCAGCTTGTCAGTTTCTACAAACAAGCTAGCTGGGATTCTTGTACAAATTGCCTTGGATCTGTGGATCAACTTGGGAAGTATTGATATGTTTTTTTTTCTTATTTATTTATTTATTTGTTTATTTATTTATTTTTGAGACAGAGTCTTGCTCTGCCACCCAGGCTGGAGTGCAGTGGTGCAGTCTTGGCTCACTGTAACCTCCACCTCCCAGGTTCACGCGATTCTCATGCCTCAGCCTGCCCAAGTAGCTGGGATTACAGGTGTGTGGCCACCACACCTGGCTTTTTTTTTTTTTTTTGTATTTTTGTAGAGACAGGGTTTCACTATGTTGGGCAGGATGGTCTCAAACTCCCGACCTGAAGTGATCTGCCCACCTCAACTTCCCAAAGTGCTGGGATTACAGGCATGAGCTACTGTGCCCAGCCTGACATCTTAACAATATTAAGTTTTCTAATTCGTGAATATGGATATCTATCTATTTAGATATTTAGTTTTTTCAATGGTTTTTACAGTTTCCAGAGTATAGGTTTTATGTTATTTTGTTAAATTTATTTCTAAGCATTTTCTTCTTGACATTATTGTAAATGGAATTGTTTACTTAATTTCATTTTCAGATTATTCATTGCAAGTATATAGAAACACATTTGGTTTTTGTATATTGATTTTATGTCCTGGAATCTTGATGAAGATGTTCATTCTAATAGTTTCTGTGTGTATTCCTTAGGATTTTCTCTATATAAGATCATGTCATCTGTGAATACAGATAGTTTTACTTTTCCAAACTGGATGCCTTTTATTTAGTTTTCTTGCCTACTTCCCTGGCTACAACCTCTAGTACAATGTTGAATAGAAGTATCAAGAGTTGGACATTCTTGTTTTCTCCCTGATCTTAGCGGGAAAGTATCAGTCTTTCACCATCAAGTACGATGTTAGCTTTGGGTTTTTTGTAGATGCCCTTTATCAGGTTGAGGAACCTCCCTTCTATTCCTTGTTTGTTAAGTGCTTTTTATCATGAAAGAGGGTTAGATTTTGTCAAATGATTTTCCTGGATCTTTTGAGATGATCATGTAGTTTTTGTTTTCTATTCCATTAATATGATGTAGTACACAAATTGAGTTTTGGGTGTTAAATTAATCTTGCATTCCTGGGATAAATCCCACTCGGTTGTGGTGTATAATCCTTTTATATGTTGCTGGATTTGGTTTGCAGTATTTGGCTGAGGATTTTTGTATTTATATTCATAAGAGGTATCGGTCTGTAGTTTTCTAGTGGTGTCTGTTTTTGGTATCAGAGTAATACCGACCTCATAGAATGAGTTAGAAACTTCCCACTTTTTGTATTTCTTGGAAGAGTTAATGAAGAACTGGTATTAATTGTTTAAATGCTTGGATAGAATTGAAGCCATTTGGGCCTGGACTTTACTTTGTGAGTAGTTTTTGATTATTGATTTGATATGTTGTTATAGGTCTATTCAGATTTCCTGTTTTCTTCTTGAGTCAGTTTTGGTAGTTTGTGTCTTCCTAGGAATTTGTCCATTTCATCTCAATTAACTAATTTATCGACATTCAGTTGTTTATAACGTTCCTTTAAGTGTTTTTGAGCATATTAATTTGTTGAATCTTCACAATAAGCCTACGAAGGAGACAGTGTGATCCCCATTTTATAGGTGGAAAAAACTGAAGCACAGAGAGTTAACTTGCCCAAGGTCACCCAGTAAGTAAGTGGAGAAGCCAGGATTTGAATCCAGGCAGTCTAGCTCCAGAGTGCATGTTCTTACCATAGCTAGACTATCTAAAGATCTTCTCTAAAAGTTATCAGGAGGGACCTGGACTCTATCTGGTCAAGCAGAGCCTTTTGAAGCACTTTTTTTTCCTTAACAAATCAGTTGGTTTTCATTCTGTTCCTAGATTTGTACAACTATCACCACTATCTAATTTTAGAACTTTTTCAACACCCCCCGTCCACTAAATCCATACCTATTAGGAGTTCCTTTCCCTTCCCAATCCCCCTTTCTACTCCTACCACTGTCCCAACTTCAGGAAACCACTAGTCTACTTTCTGCTATGGATATGGATATACCTCTATGGATATGTCCATTCTGCATATTTCATATTGAACTAAGTCATATCATATCTGGTCTTTTGAAGGTATTTACTCCTGCTGAGACTGGTGATTATATCTGCCTAAAATTCTCTCTCTTCTTATTCTGATCTTTAGTCTTCCTGTGATTTGGTTTCACTAGATTCATCACTCTAATTGAATATACAATCCTATTCAAAACAAAGCTTTGCATCTGGCACATGTGACAAGTTTCTATTTTGAGCTTTTTATTACCTCCATTGGGAAAGCATCTCCTTAATAGCCCAGAGTGAGGGGAATGTAGTTAGATACTACCAATGTTAATTATCAGCCCACCTCTCTCATTAGCCTTCAAACAATGTTACTTTCAACCTGAAGTTTACCAGATGCGTTGGGTTGATAGACAAAGACAAATGCAGCTAGTGAAGGAGACTGTATGAACAGATAACTCATACAATGTGATAAGTATTATAATAAAAGCCTTTGTATGTAAGGTAATGAAGCATATATAAGAAAGCGTAACATGAATTTCAATGGAAAAATTATAGAAAAGTGTAGGGATCTAGGTCATAGAAACTATACAGCGTACTACTTAAGTTGATTCACCATGGTACCTATTGATTTTGTCCCTCTTAATCTGTCTTATGGGGTTGAAACCTCTTCCCCTTTCATACCTTAGTAAATATAGCAACAAAAGGAAATGGTAGGTGAGGATTCTAGGAACTACATTTTTCTTACCCAGACATTGTTTCCTTCACAGGCATAAGCTGGAAGTCACACCAGTAGTAGCCTCTACTACCGTGGTACCAAACATTATGGAGAAACCACTCATTCCAGACATATCCAACACCTCCAAAACATCCAACACTGAGGAGGCATCTCTCTTCAGAAAGCCATTAGTTTTAAAAGAGGAACCCACTATTGAGGATAAAACCCTTATCAATAAGTCATTATCTTTAAAGAAGTGCTCAAATCATGGGGAGTTGTCCCTGTTGGAAAAGCCACAGCCCTGCAGGAGGAGAGTGGCAGTGATGATGAGTTTGTTATAGAGCCAATGACTTTTAAGAAGACACATAAAACTGAGGAGGCAGCCATCACCAAGAAGACATTATCCTTAAAGAAGAAGATGTGTGCAAGTCAGGGGAAGCAGTCCTGCCAGGAAGAGTTGTTGGCTTTGCAGGATGTCAATACTGAAGAGGATTTCTTCCTTATGGAGTCAATGAGTTTTAAGAAGAAGTCTAAAACTGAGGAGTCAATCCCAATCCATAAGCTATCATCTTTAAAGAAGAAATGTACCATTTATGGGAAGATGTGCCACTTTAAGAAGCCACCAGTATTGCAGACAACCATCTCTGGAGCGATGTCCTCCATTAAGAAGCCATTGTCCTTTAAGAAGAAGCCTACCACTGAGAAGGCGACCCTTTCCCAAGAGCTATCTGTATTTCAAGAGAAGCACACCACTGAGCATGAGATGTCCATCTTGAAGAAATCATTGACCTTGCAGAAGACCAACTTTAAAGAGGATTCCCTTGTTAAGGAGCCATTAGCCTTTAAGAAGAAGCCTAGCACTGAGGAGGCAATCATGATGCCATTAATATTAAAGGAGCAGCACATGACTGAGGGGAAGAGGTCCTGCCTGAAGCCATTACTATTGCAGGCGATCACCTCTGGAGAGAAGTCGCTCATTACAAAGCCATTGTCCATTAAAGAAAAGCCATCTGCGGAGAAGGAGTCCTTTTCTGAGGAACCATCTGCAATGCAAGAGAAGCATATCACTCAGGAGGAAGCTTCCATCTTAAAGGAGCCCTCATCCTTGCTAAAGTCTCCAACCGAAGAGTCACTTTTTGATGAGACTTTGACTTTTACAAAGAAGTGTACCATTGAGGAGGCACCCTCCACCAAGGAGCCTTTAATTTTAAAGAGGAAGCACACCACTCAGGGGACAATGTCCCACTTGAAGAAACCACTAGTATTACAGACCACCTCTGGAGAGAAGTCACTTATTAAGGAGCCACTGTCCTTTAAAGAAGAAAAAGTGTCTTTAAAGAAAAAGTGTACCATACAAGCGATGATGTCCATCTGTCCAGAACTGTTGGACTTTCAGGATATGATTGGTGAAGATAAGAATTCTTTCTTTATGGAGCCAGTGTCATTTAGGAAGAACCCTACAACTGAGGAGACAGTAGTTACCAAGACATCATTGTCTGTACGGAAAAAGAAAATTACTCAGGGGAAGATGTCCCACTTAAAGAAGCCACTGGTCTTACAGAAGATCATTTCCAAGGAGGAGTCACTCTATAAGAAGCTGTTGCCCTTTACGATGAAATCTACAACTGAAGAAAAGTTCCTCTTCCAGGAACCATCTGCATTGAATGAGAAGCACACCACCTTGCAGGAAGTGTCCCTCTCAAAAGAGTCATTGGCCATCCAGGAGAAGACTATCACTGAGGAGGAATTCTCTCAGGAACTATTTTCATTGCATGTTAAGCATACTAACAAAAGTGAGTCCCTCTTCCAGAAGGCTTTGGTCTTGCAAGGGAAGACTGATACCAAAGAGGATTCCTTGAAGAAGCTGTTGGCCTTGCAGGAGAAAAGCACCACGGAAGAAGAGTTCTTTATCAATAAGCTATTGTTCTGAAGAAGGAGCTTTCTGCTGAGGCAGCCACAGACATAGAGATGCAATTATCTTTAAAGGAGCAGTCCACTGCTCAGGGAGAAGTGTTCCTCCTGAAGAAGCAGTTGGCTTTGAATGAGAACATCAGTGAAGAGGAGTTCCTTATTAAGCAGCCACTGGCCTTGGAGGGATATCCCAGCATTGAGGAGGGGGAGACCCTCTTCAAGAAGCTTTTGGCCATGCAAGAGGAGCCCAGCATTGAGAAGGAGGCTGTCCTCAAGGAGCCCACTATTGACACAGAAGCTCACTTTAAGGAACCTTGGCCTTGCAGGAGGAGCCCAGCATTGAGAAGGAGGCTGTCCTCAAGGAGCCCACTGTTGACAAAGAAGCTCACTTTAGGAAACTTTGACCTTGCAGGAGAAGCCCAGCATTGAGCAGGAGACCCTCCTCAAAAAGCCATTAGCCTTGCAGATGTCTACCATCAATGAGGCATTCCTCTTAGAAGATATGATAGCTCTGAATGAGAAACCCACCACTAGGAAGAAGTTGTCCTTCAAGGAGCCATTAGCCTTACAGAGAGTCCCACCTACAAGGAAGACACCTTTCTCAAAACATTCTTGATTCCCCAAGTTGGAACCAGCCCAAATGTGTCTGGCACTGCCCCTGAATCCATAACAGGCAAGTCCAGCATTGCTACCGTGACCAGCATGGGCAAATCTGGTACCATCAACGAGGCATTCCTCTTCGAAGATATGATAACTCTGAATGAAAAACCCACCACTGGGAAGGAGTTGTCCTTCAAGGAGCCATTGGCCTTACAAAAGAGTCCCACCTGCAAGGAAGACACCTTTCTGGAAACATTCTTGATCCCCCAAGTTGGAACCAGCCCATATGTGTCTAGCAACACTCCTGAATCCATAACAGGCAAGTCCAGCATTGCTACCATGACCAGCGTGGGCAAGTCCAGTACCACCACCGAGTCCAGTGCATGTGAATTTGCTTCTGATAAACCTTTCTCACTACAGGCCAAGGGACCACCAAAGGAGGTATTCATCTCTCTTTCTTCTTAAATTAGATAAAATGTTCTTTGATATCCTGGACGTGGCTGCTAGCAAAGTGGTTTTTTTTTTTTTCCTTCCTAAGCAGTTGAGCCATATACAGTAAGTTATTGAGAGTATCCCTCTACCTAGTGAGAGGGTGATATTTCTTGGGTTTACTTCTGGTTTTATTTAATGATAGGTGATGCAGAATCATCTCTTCTCACCGTTTATAGCCTGAGGTTACCCATGATATGGAATACATTTCCTAGTTCTTTGGCATTTTTCTCTTAAATCAAGTTGGCATTGTAGAATCTCTTGACTTCCTGATTGGCACAGTGATAGATCTAAGCAATCAGAAAGTATTTATTCCAGTAATACCACAAGGGTCTGGACTACTGTGCTATATACTTGGGCTTTGCAGTAGTGACCAGGTAATTTCATTCAGGAAATTGCCTTTCTTAGTAATTGTAATTTGCATCACAATGGGCTTTGGTAAAAAAAAAATGGGCAAAGTTCATAGGAGCATCTCCCAAGAAATGTGGTCTTTACATTGTAAATTTGAATAATGAAGGGATGATATTTAGCAAGCAGGAGGAGAAATGTCCTTTTTGTAGTAAAACAACCTGGTAAAGGTATATAGAAGGGAGGAAAAGACTACCAAGATGAATTGGGCCAGATCAAAGCATTGACTTAATTAGGGACCTAAGAAGACCGGTAACACAGCTGAAATAATAAAATAAGAATGTCCATCTTGGAGAACCTTGAGCTTACCTATAAAAAGGGTCCCTTGTTCCTAGGGCAGCGAAGGTAACATACAACAAAGACTAGGCATTTCTTGATCACTGGACCATATGAGGATTGCACGGCCAAGGAGTACTGTGTTGTGGCCCAACATATACAAGGCTTGAGACACCTTAGCAGAAGAAGACAGTGGAGAGAAAGGAGTAATCCTTGATATGTATGTGCTAAGTCTTCCTTGGAATAATTCTCCTCGTAATATATCTTTTTGGTGATTTCTAAGCAGATAACGCCATGGGAAGATATTGACGAGGACAGCAGTGATCCAAGTTTCAACCCAATATATGCCAAGGAAATCTTCAGTTACATGAAAGAGAGAGAGGTATGTAGGTTTCTTGGGTTTAGGGGTGGGCAATGATTTCTAGTTTTCATTTCCTCATCATTCCATCCTTCAGTATGCAAGTTGAAAGGGTTGGTAATAATGATAAAAATAATAATAGCAACAACTAACATATTAGTAGCTTTCTGTGAGTTGGATATTGTACTAACAGATTTGTAGATATTATCTTAATTCTCTCAGTGACTTCATGATGGTAGGCATTATTATCTCCCTCTTACAGATAGAGGAAACTGCCCAGAGTCATGTAAGTGGTGTATGGTAGAGCTGGGATATGAGCTAAAGTCTGATTACCTTGAAGACCATAATCCTGTACATCTAATTGCTAAGAAGACAGTCTTAGACACAAAAATGGTCAAGTAGTCTCTGAGTGGCTGTTCTTAGAGATCTTTTTCCTTCCCTATGCATGTTTCTGGCATTGTATGCAAAATCGTATTGTTTCATCTCTCCAAGCTGATGAAATTTTCTTTCTCCTTTGAAGTCTGCCAGTCTCCTTTACCACTAATATTCATCAATTCCAAAGTTTCTTCTATCTCTCTCAACAGAATAGATGGGACCAGGATGATCTACCAAGTAGAATTTTTAGTAGGTCATGTATAAGAGGGTGGGTGGATGGAAACCCACCTACAGATCCACCTACAGATCCACCTATCCTCTTTATAGAGAGTGCAATTGATTAACTGACTCCAAAGCCCACACTTTTTCTGGCATACCTAAGTAAGGGACATCTTTGTTATAATAAAAGTGTGAGCCTTGGTTCAGCAGTATCAGTTTCACTTGAGATCTTGTTAGAAATGCAGATACCTAGTCCCATCCCAGACCTTCTAAATCAGAATCTGAAGTTTTACATGATCCCCAAGTAGTGCATATGTATGTTAAAGTTTGAGAAGTACTGTTCTACATAGCATGCTATTATACTTTAGATTGAATTGCAAAGAAGGGGCAGAACCTTTTTGGCATTTGTCTACAGCTATAGGTATGTTTCTGCCCTTATTCCCCCTGGATTCTTCAATATCCACTCTGACACTTGAATATCACATGTGTCTATTTCCCAAAGGATAACTGCAACTTGCCTGGAAAAGGATACTTTGATCTGCCCCTATCTAATACCAGTTGAAAATAAGGAGTTAGAACTATGAGGGAGAAGTTAATTGTTAAGTTACAATTTTGAACTACAAGAAGAGTTTATTAACATTTCTTTCTCATCGATGCCAGGAACAGTTTATACTTACAGATTACATGAACAAGCAGATTGAAATCACCAGTGACATGAGGGCCATTCTTGTGGACTGGTTGGTGGAGGTGCAGGTAAGCCTGACAACTCCTGCTTTAAGGAGCTGCTGTTCTCTTTCTCATTCAGGGCTGCCAGGCCAAAAGCATGGTAAAAATGTACTGGGTCTATAGAGTTGAATAAGCTGTGGTTCCTGCCCTCAAGGAGCTCATGATTTAAGAGGCAAGATACTGTGAGAACTAATTGTAAGGAGAGACTGTTTCTAGAAAAGGCAGTGACGGTATGGTCGTTTTATCATTCTTAAAGTCTTGTAAAAGTATATCTAGTGATTTGGATTGGAGTCGATGACAGTCTTTCAAGCTTTGGGTGGAATGGATAATAGGAAGTACAGTGTGGCACAGGACATCACAGGTAGCTCTTTGCCCAAGGTTAGACATTGAGGGAATACTGCTATGAATACTTAGTTACTATTTTATACTAAGGAAGGAGAGCCCAGAGTAGTACATAGCGTATAGTGGGGGTTCAGTAAGTATTTGTTGAATGAATGGAATTGAAAGAATTGCTATGTAGTTTGCAAGGAAACATACAGCATGGTCAGTCTATGCCCAGCAGTCTTAGTATGTAATTAGGAAGAAAAGACAATATAGTTTTATATCCTTTGTTAAGTATCAGAGGAGTGGTTCAGGCTCATTTTAGAGTGACAGACCAAGGAATTGTGGTGGACACAGTGTATCTGAACATCAGAAAAGCATGAAAATGTCTCTCGTCTTATGAAAATGGTAGAGAACAGTAAATCAGATAAGAGTAAAATTTGGGTAGATCTTAAATAAGTGAAATAGAACCCAAAGATTGCTTATCATTGCCAAGCTGGAAAGAAATTTCTAGTGACTGCCATTGGACTTTGTTCTGCTTAACATTCTCATTAGTGATGTAAATGAGAACAGAGAAGATGTATTCATTAAATTCCTAGATGGCATGAAACTAGGAGTAGGGATAGGAAATAAATGGCTTACAGAGAAAAAATATCTCTGCCAGCTGGAATGATGAACTAAATATTTTTTATTTAAAGTTTTTGTTATTGCATAAAAATGTACATTATAGCAAAAAGAAATTATAATTACCTGTGATCCCACAACCCTAAACCGCTGTTCTCATTTGTTTACATATATTATCTCCCCATGTACTCATTTGGGGGTGTGTATAGTCTATTTGATTACATGCACTCATTTGGGGGTGTGTATAGTCTATTTGATCACATGTGTAAATAAATATTTAGTCTATTTTCTTCACGTGTTAATTTTGTAATCACTACCAAAGTTAAGGTACAGAATTGTTCCATCGCCATAAGGATCCCTCATGCCACTTTTTGTTAGCCACAACTATCTCCCTTCCCTCTCCTTCCTGTCCCTGACAAATTATTTGTTTTCCATCTCTATAATTTTGTCATTTCATGAATGTTATATAAATGGAATCATACAGTGTATAGCCTTTTGAGCTTGATGTTTACTACTCACCATAATTCCCTTGAGATCCATACAAGTTGTGTGTATGAATAGTTCATTCCTTTTTGTTGCTAAGTAGTATTCCATGGTACAGATGTACCACGGTAATATAGTTTGGCTGTGTCCGCACCCAAACCTTATCTTGGATTATAGCTCCCATAATCCCCATGTGTTGTGGGAGGGACCAGTGGGAGGTAAGTGCATCATGGGGGTGGGTTTTTCCCATGTTGTTCTTGTGATAGTGGATATGTCTCACGAGATCAGATGGTTTTATAAAAGGCAGTTCTCCTGCACACACTCTCTTGCCTGCCTCCATGTAAGATGTACCTTTGCTGCTCCGTCACCTTTCGCCATGATTGTGAGGCCTCCACAGCCATGTGGAGCTGTGAGTCCATTAAACCTCTTTTTCTTTATAAATTACCCAGTCTCAGGTATTTCTTCATAGAGGTATGAAAATGGACTAATACACATGGTATGTTTAACCATTCACCTACTGAAGGACTTTTGGGTTGTTACTAGTTTTTAACTATTAAGAATAAAATTACTATGAATATTTGAATACAGGTTTTTTGTGAATATAGTTTTTATTTCTCTGGGATTAATACTGAAGAGTGTGACAGTTCTATTAATTTTTAGCATATGTATAGATTTGCATAACCACCACTAGGATTAGGAAATAGAACAGTTTGATCATGCCATAAAAACTTCCATATGTTATCTGTTTAGAGTCACACCTACCTCCCTAACTTCTGGAAACCACTGATCTATTCTCTATCTTTGCCTTTTCAAGAATATTGTATAAATGATTTGCATTATATGTAACCTTATGAGACTGGCTTCTTTCATTCAGTATGATGCCTTTAAGATTTATTCAAGTTGTTGCAGATATCATTAATTCATTCTTTTTATTGCTGAGTGGTATTCTATGGTTCGGATATATCACTGTTTATCCATTCTCCTGTGGAAGCATATTTAGTTTGTTTCCAGATTTTGATGACTGTGAAAAAAACTGTACATTAATGTACAGGTTTTTATGTGAAGATATGTTTTAATTTCTAATGTCAGCACACAGGAGTGGGATCGTTGGGACATATGATAAGTGTATGTTTAACTTAATTAGAAATTGCCACAGAGTGGCTGTGCATCTTGTATTCTCACCTCCAGTGCATGAGAGTTCTGGTTGCTCTGCATTCTTGTCAGCACTTGGTTTTGCTAGTACTTTATTTTAACCATCTAATAGGTATATAGAGGAATCTCCTCATAGTTTTAATTTTTATTTCCTTAAGTTCTAATAATGTTGACAGCCATATTTATCATGCATATATCCTCTTTGATGAAATGTCTGTTCAACTCTTTTCCCAGTTATAAATAGGTTAGTTCATTTCCTTAGTGTCAAGTTATGAGAGTTCTTTACATATTCTGGATACAAATCCTGTGTTGGATATGTGATTTATAAGTATATCCTCTCAGTCTGTAGTTTTTCTTTCTCTTACCAGTGTCTTTCCCAGAGCAAAAGTTTTTAATTTTGATAAAGTCCAGTTTATCAATGCTTTCTTTATGGGTTGTACTTACTTCTAAGAACTCTTTGCCTAAACCTAGGTCAGGAATATTCTCTCTCTCTCGTGTGTGTGTGTGTGTGTGTGTGTATTTAAATTTATTTATTTGTTTGTTTGTTTATTTATTTATTTATTTATTTTTGAGACAGAGTTTTGCTCTTGTTGCCCAGGCTGGAGTGCAATGGCATGGTCTCAGCTTACTGCAACCTCCGCCTCCCGGGTTCAAGCGATTCTCCTGCCTTAGCCTTCCAAGTACTGGGATTACAGGCGCCTGCCACCATGCCCAGCTAATTTTTAAATTTTTAGTAGAGATGAAGTTTCACCATGTTGGCCAGGCTGGTCTCAAACTCCTGACCTCAGGTGATCCGCCTGCCTCGGCCTCCCAAAGTGCCAGGATTACAGGCATGAGCTACTGTGCCTGATTTCTTTCCTATATTTTATCTAAAAGGTTTATAGTTTTACATTTACATTAAATCTATAGTCCATTTTTAGTTAATTTTTGTATAAGGTGTGAGATTTAGGTCAGGGTTCTTTTTTTTGCATATGAATGTCTAATTGTTCTAACACCACGTGTTAGAATTAAAAAGTATACTTTCTTCATGGAATTGTTTTTGCACCTTGCTAAAAACAGTTTTATGGGTCTATACCAATATTCTGTTTCCTTTATCTCTGTGTCTCTTCCTTCACCAATATCACACTGTCTTTATTTCTGTAGTTTTATAGTTAGTCTTAAAACTGGATATTGTGATATTTTCAACTCCATTTAAAAAAAAAAAAAACCTGGCCGGGAACGGTGGCTCATGCATGTAATCCCAACACTTTGGGAGGCTGAGGCAGGTGGATCATGAGGTCTGGAGTTTGAGACCAGCCTGACCAACGTGGTGAAACCCCCATCTCTACTAAAAATACAAAAATTAGCCAGGTGTGGTGGCACGCACGTATAATCCCAGCTACTCAGGAGGCTGAGGCAGGAGAATCGCTTGAACCCGGGAGGCGGAGATTACAGTAAGCCAAGATCGCACCACTGCACTCCAGCCTGGGCAATAGAGCGAGACTCCATCTCAAAACAACAACAACAACAACACAAAACAAAAAAACACCTGTTTTAGCTATTCTAGTTCCTTTGCCTTTCTATATAAATTTTAGAATCAGTTTATATCTTAAAAATATTTCTAGGAGTTTGATTGGAATTGAGATATATTTTGTGCAGAAAAGAGTTAAAATAATAGGCCTGATACTGCTGTCCCTAGAAAGGTCTATTTTCAAGGTTGGCCCTTGGCTAGTAATCTGGAAACTTGGGGGGTAAGCAGTCCCTACACTGATGTAAAATTTCCCCAAATGATAATTGTGGCTTACTGTGCTTAAACTCTTTATGCAAACAATGTGGTTTAGGCTGAACACCTGCTTTCCTTTTGGGAGTCTGGAACTTCAGAACATGCTAGGCACAGAGTATTTACTTGACCAGTTCCCATTAAAATTTTGGGCACTGAGTGATAGTAAGCTTCCCTGGTAGACAACACTTTCCACGTATTGTCACAACTCGTTGCTAGAGGAATTAAGTGCATCCTGACGTGACTACTGACAGGACTCTTAGAAGCTTGCTTGTGGCTTTGTCCAGACTTTGCTCCGTGCTTCTTATCCCTTTGTTGATTTTGCTTTGTATCCTTTCACTGAAATAAATCATAGTCATGAGTATGACTATATGCTGAGTCCTGTGAGCCCTCCTAGGAAATCATTGTGCTTGAGGGGGTCTTAGGGAACCCTAGTACACATCTATAGGTGAATTCAGATAGAATTGACGTGTTACTATGTTGAATCTTCCAACCTTATGGTATGTCTCTACATTTATTTAAATTTTCTTTGATTTATTTTTCTCATCATACAGATCCTATACATGTTTTGTTAGATTTAGAAAAAATATTTTCTTTTATTGAAGCTATTGTAAATGATGTTTTTTAAATTTAGCTTTCTATTTGTACATTGCCAGTGTGAAATACGGTTGATAGTTGTGTGTTGGCCTTGTATTCTGTGACTTTGCTAAAACTCGGGAGTTCTTTTTTTGTAGATTTCTTCGGGTTATCTACATAGATAATTGTGTCATCTGCAAACGGGGACCGTTTTATTTCTTCCTTTCTAATCTCCATGCTTTTTATTTCATTTTCATGTTTTATTATACTGCCTGAGACTTCCATTATGATGTTGATATAGAAGCAATAAGAATGGACAGCATTGCCTTGCTCCTGATCTTAGGAGGAAAGCATTGACTTTAACTATTAGTGTGATTTTAACTGTAGGACTTTTGTAAACACCTTTGATCAGGTTGAGAAAGTTACTTTCTATTTCTAGTTTGATGCTGTGTAATATATTTTTTATCATGAATAAATGTTGGACTTTGTCAAATGCTTTTTTCCTGCATCTATTGATATGATTTTTTTTTGTCTTAGACTAATATAGTAAGTTACATCAATTGATCTTCAAAAATGGAAGCAACCTTATTTTTATATTCCTGAGATAAACCCTATTTTGTCCTGGTATATTTTTCTTTTTATGTATTGCTGGATTTGATTTGCAATATTTTGTTGAGGATTTTTACATCTATGTTTATGATGGATGTTGGGATGTTGGTCTGTAGTGTTCTGGTTGGGTTTTTTGTTTGTTTGTTTTTTTGTTCTGGTATCAGAATAATAGTGATCTTGTAAAATAAGTTGGGAACTATCCCCAACCCTTCTGTTTTCTGGAAGGGATGTGTAGAACTGATGTCATTTCTTCTTTAAATGTTTGGTAGAATTGCAAGTGAAAACATTGGAGCCTGGAGGTTTTTTCCCCCAAAGGTTTTCAGTGAAGAATATAATTTCTTTACTAGTTATAAGGTTATTTAAGTTATCTATTTTATATTGGTGACTTTTGGTAGTTTGCAGTTTTCAAGAAGTTGGTCTCTTTCATCTAAGTTGTCGAATTTATGTGCATAGAGCTGCTCATGGTGTTCCCTCTTTCATTCCTGATACTGGTAATTTGTGTCTTCTCTTGTTTTGTTTGTCAGTCTTGCTAGAGGTTTGTTAATTTTATTCATCTTTCCAAAGAACCAGATTTTGGTTTCATCCTTTTCTCATTTTTCTGTTTTTAGTATTCTTCATATCTGCTCTAATTTTTATAGTTTTAAAAATAGTTCCTTTCTTCTTGCTTATGGCTTAATTTCTTTATTATCCATGGTGATTTTCTGTGTACGAACTCTGTTACTGAGACAGGAGTACTGAAGTCTTCAACGATAATTGTGGGTTTGTCTATTTCTAAGTTTTGTCATTTATTGCTTTGTGTTTTTTGAAGTTCTGTTGTTAGAGGAACATACACATTTAGGATTATTATATCTTCTTTATATTTATTTCTGACTTTTTCTTCATATAACAATGGTTATATGATTGCAAACATCTTTCCTGTCAAACTGACATATTTCTATATCCATTTTGTTTGCAGTATGGTATTTCTCTTCTGTCATACCCATCCTGCTATTAATGGACATTTAGGTTATTTTCAAATATTGCTCTTTGAAATAACCCTGTAGTGAATATACATATATGTGCATTTTTTATAATTTTACTATTGTTTCTTTGGACCAAATGACTAGGAATAGCGTTATTAGATCAAAACATGCACATGAAAAATTTTTGTACATGTTGACAACTGTCCTGAAATGTCATGACCATTTATGCTTTTACCATTACTGAATGAAAATGCTTATTTTCCCATAATCTTATCAACACAAGAACTTATATTTTTTTACCATCTGATAAGTGAAACATTTTAATGTGTTATTTTAGTTAGATGTACAGAAGCATTGGCATTTTAAGTAGTCAGGTTTATCAGTTCTTTCCCTTATAGCTTTAAGATTTGTTTCTTGCTTAGAAAAGTCATTAGTCCAGAATTATATAAATATTTCTCCAAATTTTTTTCTAGAATATTTATAGTTTCATTTCTACTTCTAAATCCTTAGTCTGTTTGGTGTCAGAATCTAAACACCTTTCTCCAATGATTATCCAGTTATTCTAACACCATTTATTTTCATTATACACTGGTTTGAAATGACACCTTTATCATATATACTTCAGTTTGTTTGTAGTCTTTCCAGTTCTCCCATTGATCTATTTGTCCACTCTAACATCAGTAGTATGCTGTTTTTATTATTATGGCTTTGTAATATAGTTATTGCCTCTTTACTCATCTTTTATAAAATATTCCTGGTTGTTCTTGCATATTAATTCTTCCAGGTGAGCTGTAGAATAATTTTGTCAAGTTTTCAAAAATAGCCCGTTAGGATTAATTCAGGAAAAATTCACAGACTTTATAATATCGAACTTACTAAGCCAGTTATGTTGTGTCTATTTACTTCCCAGGTATTTTACAATTTCAAGTTTGAAAAAATTGTCTTCATGTTGGTCCCACTGACTTAAAAATATTTTTCTTGAGTATTGAGAATTTTTTAAATGTTATGAGTGTTATCCATTTTCCAAGATTTATTGTGAGTTTATTGGGAAACAGTTGATTTCTTAATGTATTTTATGTTCATGTACTTTGCTGAAATTAGTCATGATTTGTTTAATTTACTCTTGGACTTGATATGCTTATAGTTTATTTAGAATTTTTGCATCTTTGCTCATAAATCAGATTCCTTTTTAAGTTTCTGTTGAAGGATGCTGTCATTATTAAGTGTGGTTTAATAAAGATTTAATAAAGGTCTTTATAAAGGATTACTCTAGCTTTTTAATGTAATTAGGGAATGTTCTGGCAGTACTAAATTTAACACAGGAATTGTATTTTCCTTGAGGAACTTTTCCATGAACCCATCAATGTCTATAGTGCCATTTTTGTGTGTGATTCTTTGAGAAATTTTTCTAATAACAATGGCTATTGGCCTCGTAAGGTTTTCTTGCCCTTCTTGAGTCGTTTTTGTAGTTTATATTTTCCTGTTTTGTTTTGTTTTGTTTTGTTTTGAGATAGGGTCTCACTCTGTCATCCAGACTGGAGTGCAGTGGCGCAATCTTGGCTCACTGCAATCTCCGCCTCCCAGGCTGAAGCTATTCTCCTGCCTCAGCCTCCAGAGTAGCTGGGATTACGGGCGTGTGCCACTACTGCCCAGCTAATTTTTGCACTTTTGGTACGGGGGGGTTTCACCATGTTGGCCAGGCTTGTCTCAAACTTCTGACCTCAAATGATCCACCCACTTCGACCTCCCAAAGTGCTGGGATTACAGGTGTGAGCCACCGCGCCCGGCCTTGTAGTTTGTATTTTCCTAAAAATGTATCCATTTCTTGGATATATTGTTATTATCATAGATTATACATAATATTTTATAACCCTTTATAATGATTTCTTTTCTCATTGTATGATGCGTTATCTTCCTCACATGTGCTTGCATTCATATCTACATGTTCTTTTTCTCAATTTTCCTCACAAGCAGTTTTTTAAAAATCCTCTAGTCTTTTCAAAGAACCAGCTCATGGGTAAATAGATACCTTTTCTGTTTTAAAAATTCATTTAACATCTGCTTTTATTTTTATTTTATTCTTGTTTTACTAAGGTTTATTTTGTTGTTTTCACTAGCTTCTTGAAATGAATGCTAAGTCTGTTTTAATTATTCTTGACTTCATAACAAAAGATCCAAAGCTATACATTTTCTTCTAAGTATAGTTCTGAGTATATCCCATTAATTTTGAAAAATAGTTTTGTAGCTATCTTGATTTTTCTCAATAATCTGCAGTCGCAATTTTTATTTCCTCTTTGACCCTGGTTTTTGGTGTTTTCAGTGCTTAACATTTTAAAAATATGTTCCTTTTCTTTATTTGATTTATCCTTTTATTATAAATTTCTAGATTTATTTCATTGTGTATTGAAAATATGACCTGAATAATTTCTTTCTTAAAGTTAATAAGGTTTTCTTCCTGGTTTCAGGTATAATAATTTTGCATAAATGATTCACTGAAGAACTGTATTCTCTATAGGGTACAATGATCATTATATCAATTTTGGCTTAATAATTATATAATTCATATGCTAATTTATTTTTTCTAATTTATCAAAGCCTAAGAGCAGTATGGTAACTACCCACAAATACTATTGCTTAGTTAATTTCTCCTGGCATTTCTTCACCTCTGCCATCCTACCTTAACCTCCTTGATTTATACAATATTTTAACTGAAAAATTCTGAAAAGGAATTTTGAGGAAAGAGACTTTATTCCAGTGAACAGTTTGCAAGCCAGGAGATACAGCCTTCAGTGTAAAATAAGGTGTGCTCCTGAGAAAAAAATTAAGGGTTTAGGTTTTCCAGCAAAAGTTCCCACCCAGATTGCCAATCAGGTCTATTTATGCAAATGAAAAATTCAAACTTGCTTAGTTCTGATTGGTATATGGTATACACAGCTGAGTTCTGATTGGTTGTTACAGTGGAAGTTTCATTGGCTGGTAACTCTGATTGGCCAAGGCAAGTGAACTCCGAAAGTCTCAAAATTAAAAATGTGTGAGTTTTACACAGACCTCTGAGCACCTATGTGACCTCTAGTCAGCAAATGGTCACTTGGCTGTATTTCAAATTTTGGCCCAGGTAGTTACTGAGGATCCATCCTGAAAGATTGGCTGTTTCAGGTTTACATTTGTTCACAGTGTATATGTGTAAGTGTTCATATATGTATATATGTGTGTGTGTGTGTTTGTGTGTGTGTACATAATAACCCTTTTCTCCTAACTCTGTGGGGTAACAACTATAAATTGTTTGGGTGTATCCTTACAGATCCTTTATTGTATGTCTTATCACTTTTTTAAAAGTTTTTTTTATTATCCTTTTAAAATCCTAAGTTATATGAGCAATATATGAAATATAGCTTTTAATTGTGTGGGTTACATATTTTTGTTGTATGAATAATATGAATAGGTTATGCTGTACGCATTGCTCTGCACCTTGCTTTTTTAGGAATAAGTCTTAGTCATCTTTCATATAAATATAGATCTACAACATTCTTTTAACTGTGGCATGATATCTTTTTATGTGATATAGTCTGTATTTAGTTAACGAACTCTTTTGATAGACCTGGTCTATTAATTTCCCCTCAAGTAAGCTGAGATAATTGCATATTTTAGTTCATTCCTTCTTCTGATTTTAATTAAAATAGTCTAGGCTTTTAGATCCAGATTATATGTAATATATTATCTTCCCTATGGATAATCATTTTTGACATTTCTGGATGTGAGCCTGTTTTCCTTAATTTTGTCTGGTATATTGTGAGTCCTTTCAATCTAAAAGTTCATTATTTCTTTGACTCAGATAAATTTTTATCTTTTATTTTTTGACATTATTACCCTTCTTCCTTTTCTCTTCATATGTGTGTGTGTCTCCAGAATTTATTCCCTCAAGTTTTTATTCATTATCTTCAATATTCTTTTATCTCTTAATTCTGGGAGAATTTCTTAAGGTAGCCATTGGAATAACTGATTTGGTTTTGGCAGTATCTAACATGCTGTTCATTGCCTCCATTACGTTGTTTAAATTAGTTCCTTTTTTCATCAGAAATCAGTCTTTCTGGATCCCAGAATGTCCTCTTTTCATAGATTTAGTGTCCTCTCAGACCTTGTTGAGGGTGTACTCTTTAAAAGTATATTTCAGTTCTTTGGAATAAAAAGATTGCGTAGATAGACACTCTGATTCTTCAGGATTTTTCTCCTTTAAAAATTACTTGTTCTTTTTTTTATACATCTGGTTGATTTTCTCTGTATTTGTAGAAGGTGATCTTTGAGTTTTGGAATTTGAGGCGGATTTTATCAGATTTGTCTCCTGGTTCAAGACTAAGAGTATTCTTTATATGTTCTATAGTTTTGATTTATTTGTTACTTCCCTTTTGTTTCTTCTTACCCACCTCTAGATAGGGAGAGCAGTTGTTTCTGAAGAATTGGGAGAGTGTTATAACCAGAGGCACTTGTGAGGAAAGGAGAGAATCTTGCTAATGTACTGAAGGGCTTCTTGTCCATATTTGTTGTAGCTGCTTGAAGTTACCTGCAGCACTGCCCCTGTTTTCTGACCAGCACAGAGACGCTTGTTTGGAGCCTGATGCTGAGAGGGCCGAAAACCATATCATGTGAAGAATAGTTAGAGAAAGTCAAGTTATTTGTTCTAGAATAGGAAAGGTTTATAGGAGACATAATAACTATCTTCAGTAGTTAAAGGGTTGCCAGAACAAGGATTAGACTTGTTTTATGTGGTTCCAAGTCGTAGAATTATGTTAGAAGGGTATCATCTTATATTCAAGGAAGGAGAATTGCTATAACTGACACAACTGGTGTTTTAAATATTTATTGACTCTAGATTTCAAACATTCATTCAGATATAACCCACACACTTTGATGTTACCACTTGATACCAACATGCATGAATGCGTGTATAAGTGGCCAAGTGTCTATGTGAGGTAGTAGGAGGCTATGCAAGCACCAGCTGTGCCATTTGCTCACAGAGGCATTATCCTTAGAGAACTGCTGCTTTCCATTCCTATGCTCTTTTTATTTTTCATAATCACCTTACTGTCATTTCTTGATACTTAACATGGTAGTCATTACTTTTCACATGCATGAGCTCGTTCCATCCCTTTCTCCTGACATTCCTTTAGACAATGTGGTAGGCAGAATAAAATGTCCATTTTCTAATCCATAGAACCTGTACATATGTTACCTTACCTAGTAAAGGGGAATTAAGGTAGCAGATGGAATTAAGGTTGCCTATCAGCTTAATTTAAGATAGTGCAATTATCCTCGATTACCCAAGTGGGCCCAGTATAATCACAAGGATTCTTAAATATAGAAAAGGGAGGCAGAGAGTGATATAATGTGAGAACAACTTGGCTGGCTATTGCTGGCTTTGAAGGTGGAAGGGCCCACAGAACAAGGAATGCAGGCTGCCTCTAGAAGCTAGAAAAAAAAACAAGAAAATGGATTCTCTACTAGAACCTCCAGAAAGCACACAGCCTTGATGACACCTTGATTTTTAACCCCGCGAGACTCATTTTGGTCTTCTGGCCTCTAGATCTGTAATATAAAGAATTGGTGGTGTTGTAAGGCATTACATTTGTGGTAATTTATTATAGCACTGTGTTAGATCATTCTCACATTGCTATAAAGAAATACTTGGGACTGGGTAATGTATTTAAACAAAAAAGATTTAATTGGCTCACAGTTCTGCAGGCTGTATAAGCATGATGCTGGCGTCTGCTCAGCTTCTGGGGAGGCCTCATGGAGCCCTCATGGAGCTTTTTACTCATCGCAGAAGGTGAAGCAGGAGCAAGCACACCACATGGCAAAAGCAGGAGCAAGTGGGGGAAGTGCCATGCACTTTTAAACAACCAGATTTTGCAAGAACTCACTATGATGAGGATAGCATCAAGCCATGAGGGATCTGTCCCCATGACCCAAACACCTCCTACAAGGCCCCACCTCCAACACTGGGGATTACAATTCACCATGAAATTTAGAGGGGACAACATCCAAACTATATCATTTCACCCCAGCCCCTCAAGTTTCACGTGCTTCTCACATTGTAAAATACAATAATCCCCTACTAATAGTCCCCCAAATCTTAACTCATTCTAGCCTCAAGTCCAAAGTCTCATCTGAGACAAGGCAAGTTCCTTTTACCTATGAACCTATAAAATCAAAACAAGTTATTTACTTCCAAGATACAATGGAGGTACAGGTATTGGGTAAATACTCCTATTCCAAAAGGGAGAATGAACAAAAGGGGCTACAGGCCCCACACAAGTCTGAAACCCAGTAGGGTTTAAATCTTAAGCCCTGTCATTTAATCTTAAATGTAATAAAATCATTACATCGTAAAGTTCCAAAATAATCTCCTTTGACTCCATGTCCCACATGCAGGGCACACTGCTGCAAGGGGTGGGCTCCTAAGGCTTTGGCAGCTGTGCCCCTGTGACTTTATGGGGTTCAGCCCTGGTAACTTCTCTCATGGGCTGGAGTTGAGTTCCTGTGGCTTTTCTAGGCTCAGGATGCAAGCTGCCCATGGCTCTACAATTCTGGGGTCGGAGGATGGTGGCCCCCTTCCCACAGCTCCACTAGGCAGTGTCCAGTGGGGACTCTGGTGAGGGGTTCATCCCCATATTTCCCCTCCTAACTGCCCTCATAGAGGTTCTCTGGGGGGGGGTTCCACCCTGCAGCAGGATTCAGTCTGGACACCAGGTTTTTCCATACATCCTCTGAAATCTAGGTGGAGGGGGCCAAGCCTCCTTCACTCTTGCACTCTGTGTGCCTACAGACTTAACACCACATGGAAGCTGCCAGGGCTTATGGCTTGCACCCACTGGAGCAGTGGGCCCAAGTACCTGGCCCAAGTACCTGGGCCCCTTTGGGCCCCTTTGAGCTGCAGCTGGGGCTTCAGGGATGCAGGGAGCAGTGTCCTGAGGCTGCACATGGAAGCAGCCCCCCACTCACCCTCCTAGGCCTCTGGGTCTGTGATGGAAGGGCTACCTTGAATACATCTGAAAAGCTTTAAATGCCTTTTTCCCATTGTCTTGTCTATCAGCACTTGGCTCCTTTTTAGTTATGTAAATCTCTCTAGCCAGTGGTTGTTCCCGAGCCTGCTTGGATTCTTCCCCTGAAAACAGTATTTTCTTTTCTACTACATGGCCAGGCTGTAAATTTTCCAAACTTCTGCACTCTGCTTCCTCTTTAAATATAAACTTCCAACTTTAAGTGATTTATTTGCTCCTGCATCTGAGTGTAGGCTTTGAGAAGCAGGCAGACCCCATCTTGAACACTTTTCTGCTTAGAAATTTATTCTGCCAGATACCCTAGGTTGTTACTTTAAGTTCAAACTTCCACAGATCCCTAGAGCATGGACACAATGTAGCAGGACAAGCCACAGACAAGAACCCTTCAGACAAGGAGTTGTGGAAGGAAAGGACTTTATTCAACTGGGAGCATTGGTGGATTCACGTCTCCAAAATCTGAACTCCCGGAGTGAGCAATTCCTGTCCTTTTTAAGGGCAAGGGCTTACAACTCTGAGGGGGTCTGCATGAGAGGGTCATGATCGATTGAGCAAGCAGTGAGTACATGACTAGGGGCTGCATGCACCAGTAATCAGAACGGAACAGAACAGGACAGGGGTTTTCACAGTGCTTTTCCATACAATGTCTGGAATCTATAGGTAACATAACCAGTTAAGTCAGGGGTCAGTTTTTAACTACCAGGCCTGGAATGCAGTGCCGGGCTGTCTGACTACTGATTCACTTCTGTCTTTTCTTTAACTCCTACTTTTTCTTTGAGGCAGAAATTGGTCATAAGACAATATGAGGGGTGGTCTCCTCCCTTATTTCCCCGCTTTGAGAACCTCACTCATTAGTGGGAGTTCTCACTTTCATCCTCACTACCTGTGTCTTTTTGTAAGACAGATCGATAGTGATTCATATAGTACACTTGTGCTGAAGCATTTTGGTGAACTAAGGTAGCGATGAAGCTTTTTATCGTTTGAAGAAGTACAGGTAGCAAACAAGGGAGTAGTAAGCAGGTTCCTATTACTATTATAACTCCTGTTATAAGAGTTTTAAATCCTCCTAGCGCTGGGAACCATTTTCCAAACATGACCCCAAGATCAAACCCATGCCACACTTGCATGGGCATATGTGCCAGTTTTGTCATATCTCTGTGTCTTCAACTACTTGCCCTTGATCATCTGTTTGTAGACAGCAATTAGTAAGGTTAAATTGCCTATAGACCTCTCCTTCAGCTGCTAGCAAGTAGTTGAGAGCCAGTCTATTTTGATAGATAGCATTTCTCATCTGAGTTTCTTGCCAGGCCAGAATAGTCAAGGCTCTGCCAGTTTTATTAATGATGATTTCTAAGACAGCTTGTAACTGTATGATTCGGTTGAGCATGTAAATGGGGGGTCTGGTATCCCCACAAGCTGTCTTGTGCCCAAGTAGCAGGCCCATAATATTGTATGATTCTCTTGGGACCATTCATCATCTTTCTAATTTCCTATAGCTATGCTTCTCTTTTTGCAGGAAGCATGGACACGGCAGCCCTGGAGTCTGCCTGTTTTTATAGGCAGTAGGAAGAAAGATGATTTAATAGTGCCAATAACACAACTACCTGCCCACTGGTTGGGTAATTTGGTGTAAGCTCTATGCCCAAATATCCAGTATAATTCAGTGGGGGCTGTCCAGTCCTGGTGGGACTCTGGGTGGGTCCACACAGTTTGCAACTTTGGGAATTTACTAAATGGATTCCTTTCTGTGTGATTTGAACTCCACCAAGTGACTGTTTTTGTGGTACCATTATACAGTTTCTGTCCCAGACAACTAAGTCGTCCTGCGGGGTGAGTGAATTCTTTTCCTTCGCTAGCTATGCAATATTGTCCAATAATTGAGGCTTTTAGGATGCAAAAATTATCAGGGTGATTCTTTTTTTTTTGAGGCAGAGTCTCATTCTGTCGCCGGGGCTGGAGTGCAGTGCCGGATCTCAGCTCACTGCAAGCCCCGCCTCCCGGTTTACGCCATTCTCTGCCTCAGCCTCCCTAGTAGCTGGGACTACAGGCGCCCGCCACTTCGCCGGCTAGTTTTTGTATTTTTAGTAGAGACGGGGTTTCACCGTGTTAGCCAGGATGGTCTCGATCTCCTGACCTCGTGATCCACCCGTCTCGGCCTCCCAAAGTGCTGGATTACAGGCTTGAGCCACCGCGCCCGGCCAAGGGTGATTCTTTTGAGCCGGGAATTCATCAGGAATGGGTCTGTAGGTACTAATTCTCGGGCTTCCCATGGCCATTGATCTCCCATTACAGTTCCTCCACATACATAACATGAAGTGACATTGAGAGACTGGGTTACATGCTTGGCTAATTGCAAAAACAAATTCTTGTTTTTCTGGCATTTTGGTACTGGCACATGTAATTCATCATAGAAAGTTTGAAACACTGACTCAGGAGAGCATTTGTAAACTTCTCCTTGAACTAAGATATTTACTCAAGGATCCAGTCTGGCCCCACTGATTCCTAAGGCCACATGCTCCCCTTTTTTCCAGCAAGGATCAAGGGGATTGGTTATTACAGCTCTAAGGGGTTACATTGTCCCTAGTATAGGAAAGGCCACTTTTTCCTTTCTGTAGGTAGACTGGATCCTTTTCATTTTTTATCCAAGTGGCGCAAATGACACAAGACCAGTATCTAAATTCATTTCCACACAGTCCTAATTCATGAAAAATGTACTTATTTTCAGTCATATAGCCTTTTTCCCAATCAAAAGAGCCACATCCCCTTCCTAACTCTATTATTAATGACAGCACAGGCATCAAATTTCAAGATTATGCATTTGGGCACTCCTTTTTCTTCTGTTTTGGCTTTTACTTGTATCACTTACGAGTCCCCACCAGGCTTCAGCCCTTAATCTTATTTCAAAAACTCTGGATATGAGAGGCTCAGAGGGGTCATAACACACATCTAGGTGGTCGTTTCCTGGGCTACATACCTTGTACTGGGTGTCGTTTTATAAACATGTTCCTTTTAAAGTTCCTAGGTATTCATAGTAACTATAGAACAGAAAGATTGTTTTAACTTGTTGCACTACCTCAGTAACCTGATGTATATACACTGAGAGCAGTCCTCCATGCAGGGAAAATTAGTGGAAGTTTTTACTATACAAGTCCAAATTATAAGGAAAATGAGTCCCACGATGATTCCCCTCATGCTTTGGCCGTGTGTAGACCAGTCAGCTTCTGGGTATGACAAGAGCAGGGCTTGTTGTCCTCCTCAGAGTCACTTTGCAGGGGTTGTCTGGGCTTGGTTTTGCCTCCCAGGTTTCAGTGGCTCCAGGTTTCACACAGCTGTGGTGGATCCAGGCTGGGATTCCTTCTACCTTTACAGCCGTGGGGGTGGTCAGGATTATGGTCTGAGGTCCTTTCCACTGTGGCCACAAAGGGCACGTTCCAGTCCTTGATCTACAGGTGATCACCTGGAGAGAAAGGGTGAACTGGGGAGAATAAGCTGACGGGACACCTCTAACTTACTCAAGTTGAGATTGTCTGTGTAATTTTTCCCAAAGCCTGTAGCTGTTGCTGTAACTCAATTTCACCTGGAAGCTCCCATAGTATAGGAAGAGGCCTATGATACAGTATTTCATAAGGGGATCATCCTGTTTTCTTAGAAGGAGTGCATCTAATTTTAAACAATACCATAGGAAGGGCCTGTATCCATTTTAATCCTGTTTCCTGACATACTTTCCCTAAACTATTTTTGATGGTCCGATTCATTCGCTCCACCTTTCCAGAACTCTGAGGTCGGTAGGTGGCATGTAGCTTCCAAGTGATTCCTAATGCCTTTGCTGTCTTCTGTACCAAGTCAGCCACAAACACCAGCCCCTATCTGAGCCAATTCGTAAGGGCAGTCCCAACCTAGGAATAAGATCTCAGAGAAGCACACGAGGTTACTTTGTAGGCCTTTTCAGTTCTGTGGATAAGCCTCCACCCACCCAGAGTAAGTACACACAACAACCAGCAAATACTTGTTACCTTCACATTTCAGCATTTCTGTGAAACCTACCTGAAGGTCCTCAAGAGGAGCCGCTCCATAAGCTTGTGTGCCAGGTGGAACAGTGGGGCCTTGCCTCGCATTGTGCTGTCGGCAAGTAATGCACCGTTGTACTACTGCTTCGGCAAGGGCTGGCAAGTGTGAGATGTAGTGGCCTACATCTCACTGTACTGGCCTAACAACTTTTCAAGTGACTCTTGACCTAGATGAGTGGTTTCGTACACAGCCAGTACGACTGTGGCTCCCAGCAACTGCGGCACAGCTACCCTCCTATCTGGCAGTCTGATCCATACTTCTTTTATTACTTGCCCCCCTTCTGTGTGGAAAAAGTCTTTTTCTTCCTTAGAATAGGTAGGTACCAGGTCAGGTGTTTGAGGGAGTAAGGGGGCTGCTACTGATGCCTGATAAGGGGTAGATGCTGCTTTTAGAGCTGCTGAGTCAGCTTGGGAATTTCCTAAGGCCACTGAGGTGGAGGCTCGCTGGTGTCCCCTGCAGTGCATGACTGTCACCTTCTAAGGTTTTCACACTGCCTCTAATAATTGTAGAATTTTTTGTTGATATTTTATGTCCTTTCCCCCAGAGTTTAAAAGGCCCTTTTCCTTATATAATGCTCCATGCACTTGGAGGGTTAGCAAGGCATATCAAGAGTCAGTGTAGATGTTTACAGTCTTACCTTCACTGAATTCTAGAGCCCGAGTTAAAGCAATGAGCTCAGGCTTCTGGGCTGAAGTGCTCTGTGGCAACGGTTTGGCTTCAATGACAGCATCCAAAGTTACCACCGCATATCCTGCACATCTTTCTCCTTGTGGGTTGATGAAGCTGCTCCCATCCATGAATAACTCCCAGTCTACTGATGCCCATGGCTGGTCCCGAAGGTCAGGTCTGCTAGAATAAACTGAGTCCAACACTTCTACACAGTTAATGCTCGACCGGGCTCTCTGATACTGGGAGCAGGGTGGCAGGATTTAGGTGTTTACAGACTTCAATGGTTATGCGGGGATTTTCACATAGCAACCTTTGGTACTTGGTTAATCTAGCATTTGTTAGCCAATGATATCCTTTGGTATTCATCAAAGTTACCACAACATGGGGGGGCCTTTATGTTGAGGTTTTGCCTAAGGGTTAGTTTATCTGCTTCTTGTGGTAACAGGGCCGTCGCTGTCAGGGCCCTTAGACATGGGGTCTAGACTTTGGGAACCCCGTCTAGTTGTTTTGAGAGATAGGCCACTGGCCTTGGCCAGGGCTCCACAGTCTGGGTTAAAACTCCAACTGCCATTTTTTCTCTTTCTGACACATAGACTGTAAAGGGCTTTGTCAAATCTGGTAGTCCTAGGGCTGGGGCCGACATAAGTTTTTCCTTTAACTCACAAAAGGCTTGCTGTTGTGGAGGCCTCCATTCAAAAAGCTCCTGGTTGCCCCCCTTTGTAACCCCATACAAAGGCTTGGCTAGTACTGCAAAGTTTGGAATGCATAATCTGCAAAACCCCACAACTTCTAGGAATTTTTACTTGCCTTCTGGTTTTAGGTTCCGGTGGGCTGCAGACGACCTGCTTCTTTCTGACCCCAGGCTGCGCTCCCCTTTCCGAATAGTGAATCCTAGATAGTGTACCTGCTGTCTGCAGATCTGAACTTTCTTCTTAGGCACCTTATACCCATAGTCCTCCAGGTGCAGAAGCAGGGCATCTGTCCCTTTTGTGCACCCAACTGCTGTGGAGTGTCCCAGCAGAAGGTTGTCCACGTACTGGAGCAAGCCTAGGTCTTTAGCAGGAAACTTTTGCAGGTCTAGAGCCAGGGCCTTCCCGAAGATAGTAGGGTAGTTCTTGAACCCTTAGGAAGCTGGCCCAAGTGTACTGAGTGTGACACCTGATCCGGATCTTCCCACTGAAAGGCAAACAGCTTCTGGCTCTCAGGAGCTAGTCTGATGCTAAGAAGCATCTTTTAAGTCCAGACAGTAAACCAGCTGTCCTCAGCTGGCAGAAGCCCTAACAATGTGTAAAGGTTAGGAACTGTAGGGTGCAGAGTCACTGTAGCTTGGTTGAGCAAGCACAAGTCCTGTACTGGCCGGTAGTCTTTGGTCCCTGGCTTAGGGACAGGGAGGAGGGGGATGTTCCATGGAGACTGGCAAGGAACTATAATTCCAAAGGCTTTCGAGTGCTTGAGATGAACTGGATTCCTTTGAGAGATTCTCTGGGAACCGGATACTGCTTTTGTCTAATTGACTGGGCCCCAGGCTTAACTTCTATGAGTACAGGGCTTGTTTGACCGCCAGTCCCAGAGGATTATCCTCCGCCCATACTTGGGGCCATTGCTTAACTAGAGCTGGTTTAATCTCTTGGCCTGGCTCGGTCAGAAAAAGTCTCCATTATTCTTCTCTGGGGACCGTAAGGGTCATAATAACTCCTGTTCCTGGTAACTTTAGCTGTAAAAAGCCCTGTTTTGTAAAGGAGATGGTTGCTGTCAGCTTGCTAAGCAAGTTTCTTCCCAGCAAAGGCAAGGGACAGTCAGGCATATACAAGAACTGGTGAACTATTTCATGTCCCCCCAGTGAGCAGGACTGCAGTAGACAGAAAGCCTGCTTAGTGGAAACTCCTGTTGCCCTGATTATATCAATGGTTTTCTTGGATAAGGGGACAACCAGGGTGGTCACTACTGAATGCTCCAGCACCAGTATCAACCAAAATCTTAATGTCCTTGCCCCTAATTGTAATCCTGACTGTGGGCTCCTTGAGGGCACTTGATCCCGGCCCCCTTCAGTCCAATAGCCTTCAGCCAGATTGAACAAAGCACCCTCGTCTTTATCTGAGGTCTTTTGCTCCGAATCACCTTGCTTTTCCTTCAGCTGGGGACGCTTATCTTTCCAATGTCCTATTTCCTTACAATAGGTGCATTGGTTATGTTGCAAGCGTGGGCAATTAGATTGGGTATTCTTCCCAGAACCCCCGTTTCCCTGTCCTTTCAGGGGAATTCCCCTAATGGCCGTGGCCAGTAACTCAATGTTTCACCTGGCCTGGCGTTCGCCTTCTTTATGGCTTTCTGTGGGACTTGTTGCATCTCTATTCACAAACACTTGATTGGCTATTTCCAGTAACTGTGAGGTATTCATACCTGCAAACCCAGCCTGTTTCTGCAACTTTCTCCTGATACCTTCCGTGCTTTGACTAACTAAGGCCGTATTAATCATGCGCTGATTTTCAGGGCTATCTGGATCAAAAGGAGTGTACATACAGTAAGCCTCACACAGTTGTTCATAGAATTGCGCTGTACTCTCCTCTTTTCCTTGGATGACCTCAGAGACCATATTTACATTTGTAGCCTTTTGAGCCTCTTTCTTTAGACCTTATATCAATGCCTCACGGTACTGTCTTAGCCTCTCCATGTCTGGCCCCTCGTTCAGGTCCCATTGAGGGTCTGTTCCTGAAAACTGAATTCTTCTATATTCTTGGGGGTTTTGGTAATCAATTGGGATGTGCTCCTCTAGCCACTTAGTTGCCGCCTGGAGCACCCTTTGCCTTTCATCTGTATTAAAGAGGTACGTGAGCAGCTGGTGGCAATCATCCCAAGAAGGATTATGAGTCTGTATAATAGTTTGGAGCAAGTCAATTAAAGTTTAAGGCTTTTTGGTGTAAGATGGAGTATTATTTTTCCAATTGAGGAGGTCAGCAGAGGTGAAAGGTTGATACACAAAGGCTGCCTTTTCACCGTGTGTCCATCCTCATCTACCCCAGTATATTGCTGTTCTCTCAGGGGCATTTGGATTTCAGTTTTGGGCCGTAAGTGAGCTGCCAAAGGAGGAGTTCTCCCACGGCTTCACTTTTTCTTTTGTCTACTCTGGATGGTCTGGGAGTATGGATATCTTGTGGAGGTGGAGGTGCTGTGGGCTCAGGAGTGGGGAGCCCTTCCTCTCAATAAGGAGGAGGCACTGCTGATACCAATTCCTGCCATGATTCTTCTGGTGTTGGCTCAGACAGGACTTTTGGCGCCAACTTCCCTCGGTGGGTGGACTGACAACCTTCCTTAACTAACTGTCCCTTTGCTACTGGTACTGCTGCTCCCTGTCCTCTTAACCACTATGGGGGATCTAAAACTAGCTATAACCAAGACTCTATATACGGGAACTGATCTGGGTGCCCTGGCTTACAGGTTACCCTGTGCTATACCTTCGAGACAAAGGACCTGTCCAGGCTTCTTCTGATGGCCAGCCCACCTCTAATGCTGGCCAGTCTATCTCACACAAAGTTCTAAGTTTTCCTGGTGTCATAGTAACTCCATAGTCTCCCTTAAATCCCCTTTGAAATTTTTCAACATAGTTCCTAGTGGGATAGGCTTACTTTGTGCCTGAACCATGTTTCCTTGAGATAAAACACCACACTCACACCACATGCACACCACAAAACAAAGAACGAGTAAAGAGGGCACACACACACTTTTATAGTTACACCAAACCAGAATCAAAACCAAAATCAGGGTATCAAGAAATCCAAGCCAGGTCAAAACCAAAACCAAAGTATCAAGCAATCCAAGTCAAGTCAAAAACAAAAATGAAAGTGCCAGTACAGACACGTCATGGGTGATTAGGCATGCTTCCACTCAAATGGAGTGGCTAAGTTCCAAAGACCAGTCTTACCAAATTTCAGATTTCCAAACTCCAAGTGCCAGTTCCTTCCTGGTATTCAGCCACTGCATTGATCCTCCACAGGGGTCTGCCATGCACTGCTCTGGTGAGGCGTTCCACTGGGGCAATTGCCTACCCGGGAGCACTCTCAGGATCCACGTCACTCAAGCTGACTGGAGTCCCCCACAGGGATGTTCCACAGGCAGGCCTAAGCCACCTAACGGGCTGCCTCGTCCATCCATTAATCACCTTGCTTCCCGGTCAGGGAACCAAGAAATGTAGCAGGACGAGCTGCACACAAGAACCCCTCAGATACTGAATTGTGGAAGGGCTTTATTCAGCTGGGCGTTTGGTGGACTCATGTCTCCAAAAACTGAGCTCCCTGAGTGAGCAATTCCTGTTCCTTTTAAGGCTTACAATTCTAAGGGGTCCGTGTGAGAGGGTCATGATCGATTGAACAAGCAGTGGGTACGTGACTGGAGGCTGC